>NC_142145.1:33905303-34056818 GCF_024610735.1 Ursus americanus
GGAAGAGCAGGTTGACTGTGAGAAGGGAAGCAGTTAACATACACAGAGTGCCCGACACACAGAAGCACTCTTGGACTGTAGCCTTCCCCATCTCAGGCTGCTTGCCCATGGGAACGCTCCCATGCTGACCAGCCATGCCCATCCAGTACTGAGTCTTCTGTCTACTGGACTGACTCCCCCCAGTATCTGCCCCATGCAATTGGGCCAATCTAATTCCAGAGACTATTCCCTTCCAAGGCCTAGCTACAGCCTCCTCTAAGATACTACAGATTAAACAGCAGTGGATATGAAACATCTCATTCAAAAATCATTTACTGAACACTTACTATGTGCCAAGAACTATACTGGATTTGGGAATATACAATGAAAAACCTGTATTTTCTTTTCTTCTCAAGGAGCTTGGAGTCCAATACATTTATAGAATGTCTCTAAAATCACAATGGAAGTTTATTGCAAAAAAAATCCTTGCTTCTGCCTGAAAATGGGACCACTGCATACATTTATTTTTTCTTAAATGATTTTTTATTATATTGTGTTAGTCACCATACAGTACATCCCCGGATTCTGATGTAAAGTTCGATGCTTCATTAGTTGCGTGTAACACCCAGTGCAGCATGCAATACGTGCCCTCCTTACTACCCATCACCGGTCTATCCCAATCCCCCACCCCCCTCCCCTCTGAGGCCCTCAGTTTGTTTCTCATAGTCCATAGTCTCTCATGTTTCATTCCCCCTTCTGATTACCCCCCCCCTTTCTTTATCCCTTTCTTCCCCTACCGATCTTCCTAGTTCTTATGTTCCATAGATGAGGGAAACCATATGATAATTGTCTTTCTCTGCTTGACTTATTTCACTTAGCATTATCTCCTCCAGTGCCGTCCATGTTGCAGCAAATGTTGAGAATTCGTTCTTTCTGATAGCTGAGTAATATTCCATTGTACAGATGGACCACAGCTTCTTAATCCATTCATCTGTTGAAGGGCATCTCGGCTCCTTCCACGATTTAGCTATTGTGGACATTGCTGCTACACTGCATACATTTAGATTCTCCCCAAAGTTAATGATACCGAACCAGGCCCTTGGGCTTTCCAAGAAATAGAAATTGACAAGAGGCCAAATGGGAGTTTCAGGCAAGGCTTTATTGGGGCTTATGCTCCATCACAAGGGAGATAGCAGAAAGGAAAGAATCCGCAGGCTGACTCCCTGAGGAGAGGTCAGGGAGAGCTTTAAAAGGCTTAGTTGGGAAAAGGGGGCATCTAAGCAGGTAGAGGCGGGGATTTATTAGCACCCGCACACTTAAAGGTCATGCTTCTTCATGCATCACATGTCTAATTAACATGCTAAATCTCCACCCGTGGGCATGATTTTTAGTATTTTTTTGAAATATTTATTTACTTGAGAGAGAGAGAGTGAGAAAGAACACAGAGGGAGAGGGAGAAGCAGGCTCCCTGCTGAGCAGGGAGCCCGACGTGGGGCTCAATCCCAGGACCCTGAGATCATGACCTGATCATGACCTGAGCCGAAGTCAGATGCTTAATGGACTGAGCCACCCAGGTGCACTGCTTTTTATTATAATGCCCTGCTTTTTATTATAATGAGGGGGGAAGTGGGGTCCATCTTGGCACCGATTGGTTTGGTCTGGTATTGGACAATCTTCATAGTTGAGTCCCTCTTTTCAGTAAGCATTCTGCCTCTTCATTCCTGCAAGATATGCTCCCAGGGGCATAAAGTTTTAGTTATCCTGGAAGATATACTATTCCAGGGGCACAGAGTTTCCCCTATCAAGGAATGCTGGTTTGGGGGTCAGGGTTGAGAGGACCTGTGTCCACTCCTTGCTGTCTCAGTCAGATGTCCACAGTTTTCAAGGCTGGGTTCTCTGGGTCGACTGAGACAGGGAGAATTGAGTCACCTATCCAACATCCCATTTGAAGACTGACTTTTTCTGGGTTGTGGGGCAAATGGGTCTACTGGGAAGGGACCCCAGAGAAGAATCCTTTGGCAGTGCTCAAGTTCTTAGATCTAAAGCCTTTGCTGCCAATGAGAGATTGTGCTAATGGTGCTAATGGTATACTGGAAAACAGTCTCATGTGATGAGACTGGAAAACTAGTGAAATTGGTGATACCTGCCTCTTCTCTGATTCATTCCATCACTACTATGGACAGAATGTGTTCCCCCAAAGTTCATATTGTAACCTAATCCTCAATGTGATGGTATCTGGAGGGGGGCCTTTGGAAGGTGATCAGGTCTTGAGAGTGGAACCCTCATGAATGGGATTAGTGCCCTTATAAAAGAGACCCAGAGAGTCTCCTAGTCTTGTCCACCATGTGAAGTTACAGGCAAAAGACAGCCATCTGTGAACCAGGAAGTGGGTCCTCACCAGACACTGATGGTGCCTTGATCTTGGACTTTCCAGCCTCCAGAACTATGAGCAATAAATAGCTATTGTTATAAGCCACCCAGCCTGTGGTATTGTGTTATAATAGATCTAAGACAATCACTGTCCCCCTCACCCCAGTCCTCAAGAACCCACCATGTTCACAGATATCCATGATTATTTTTTTCTTTCCTATCAGGGAATAAAAAGTGTTATGATTGGGGCGCCTGGGTAGCACAGTTGTTAAGCATCTGCCTTCAGGTCAGGTCATGATCCCGGAGTTCTGGGATCAAGCCCCACATCAGGCTCCTCCGCTGGGAGGCTGCTTCTTCCTCTCCCACTCCCCCTGCTTGTATTCCCTCTCTCACTGGCTGTCTCTCTGTCACATAATAAAATCTTAAAAAAAAAAAAAAAGTGTTGTGATGAACTTAGTCATGCTGTGAAGATGGGGGTCCTTCAGCCACCACGAACTGAGGATTTCCGGGGGTCCCTGCCAGCCTTCAAAGTGCTCACAGGCCAGTGTGCTCGCATTCCTCATAAAGCAACCTAGGAGCCCTTAGGCAGGGTGTGGGGAGCTCCAGGAGCCTTCCAGAAAAAACAAATGGGTAAATTAGACTCGAAGAGGATCCCAAGATGGTGATGTTTAATCAAATGATATAATGTTTAGGCTGAGTGAGAGAAGTACCTCGGGCAGACGTTCAAACCGCCACACAGTGATGGGGAGCCTTGCCACCAGGTGACTGTGAACTCTAAAGGTATATAAGATAGCCCCGTGAGCAGGCTATGTAAACTGCGTGGAAAATCAGAGCCTGAGATATTGGGTGTCCCTCATGAAGCTGGTTTTCCAGGCCTCAGAAAGCACCCCTCCCCTCCTCCAACCTGCCCCTCTGTCTTCAGGGATCAGGTGGGATCCCTGCCAGGGTCTCCCACAGGATGGGTTTTCAGGAGGCAGTAGAGGCCTGGAGACTTCAGAGCTTCAGCTCGTCCCTCTTCATCTGTTAACATCTCTATAAAACATGTGTGTCCCTGGGAAGTCTGTTTATGCAGCATCAGCATCAGCAAGCCATTTTCTCACTTCCCAAGTGCCTTTTCTGAGACACACAGTAACTCACAGGGATGAGAGCTGAAGCTCTTCCTCCCTCTTTCTGTGATCTTCAGGTTTTTACGGCATCAGGATCAGTATCACTGAGACCGACAGAAGCACAAGATCCATTCCAGGTCACTCACACACACACACACACACACACACACACACACACACGACTGACTCCTCCTGACGGCCTCCTAGATCCTTCTTTCCTTGTGCTCTCTCCCTCCCCTCCCCTCCCTCGTCCTTTTTTGGGGGCACTGTCATACTTGACAGGCACCCTCAGTAGGTGCATTACCAGTACCTGCTTACTTACTAGCTCCCCCTACAGGCTGCCTCAACCCTACAAGCCACACACACAGGCTGGCAGGGATAGACGCTCAATAAATAACAACTGCTTGTTTCCTTCAGGCTCTCTTCTTCTCAAGGAGGTCTTCTTTCTGGCCAAATACAACCCGGTCTCATCACTCCAGCCCTCTAGAACCTTGTGGGCATGATTTAAATGGTTTAGCCCTTTCATGAGTTAGCTTACTGCCTCTCCTTCCCCATTAGGCTCCTATCCCCAGCTCCAGCACAGAGCTGGCACATACTAGGAGCTCCGTATTTGTGGGATGAATAAATGAGTGAATGGATGAACGTGCCTTCTGTGGCAGGTGGATATCGAGAGAGTGAGGGCTCCATTTATCTCACTTTGATCTTGACCTGCCTCCAGCACTCTTTACATGGTTCTGCACATGAAGATGCTCACTTGTTGGCTGATTGCAATTGCAAAAGCAATTTGGATGGTTTTCTTTAGAGGGATAACTGAATGTTGTCCCCTCTGCCTCTCCAAATCTTACTCATCCCTGTCCTAGTCCATTCCCCCCACCCAGAGGCCAGACCACCTTTCTCCTCCATTTTTTTGCCCTCCCACAGCACTGCCTGTGAGTCTGAGAAGTCACACACCCCGACACCCCGATTATTATAGTGTCGGGTACTTGGAGCTGTTTCCCCTGCACAGAGGATGGGTTCCCAGGGTGGACACACAGTCTCTACTGCCTCCTCTGACACCTAGGTAAGAAGGTGTGCTGGACCCATGATGAGCTCTGAAAGTTCTTCCTGGCCTAACTTGAATCAGATCTGTAATTCACGTCCCAGAGGCCCCTTCACTGGGGCCACTTATGAAATCTGAGGATGGTGGCCCTTGACCCTTGACCACCAGAGACCCTCCCTCAGCAAGGGATTCAGTCTGAACCAAAGACAAATGCAGAAGTCATCACTTTGCAGCTGGACTTCTCTTTATGCCATAATTCAGATGCCCAAAGGCCATCCTCAATGTGGCTTTTTAAATCAAACCAACCTACAGCGTTCCAGAAGTGTTCTCCCTTCTACAGACAGACAGAGATTCAAATTCCGGGTCACACTCAAGGCTTTGCCTGCCATTGGAGCCTGATGGTCCCTCATTTCCCTCAATTCCCATCTGCCCCCCAGACAGCGCAGCCCTTCCCAACCTGCCCCCCTCTTGGTTCAGCTAAGCTCTCTTCTGGGGACAGCATGTAGGATCTCCAACTCCCTGCCCCCAAAGGGCAAGTGCTTGTCCTGTTCTCTCCTTAGCAAATTCTGACTTACCAAACCTCCTAAACAACTGAAGTTTCCCTTGATCTGTCCAGGAGAGTTCATCTCTCCCTGCCCAAAACTTCATTCTATGCCACATTTTCCCATAGGATCATTCATACAGGAATAAATGGAATCTCATCGTAGCAAGCGAGACCCTGCCTAAAGCAGTTCTATAGGGAACTGATAAGAAAGCCACCTTCTTCTTCTGCCCCAAACTCCACTCCCCAGGGTTGACAAAGTTAGAGACTCTCCCACAGGGCACAGGGAGAAGCTGGCTCTTGTACACCAGCAGCCACTACTGAATCAGCTGGTCCTCGAGAGCCTCGCCATAATCAGCACCTCCACCCACTGCCTGGCCAGGCGCACACGTCCTGCTCCACTCTGCCTACCTGGGAGAACAAGACTCAGGTTATATAAGGGAAGTAAGCTGAGAGGTCCCGTGCCTGGATAGTCTGGCAAACCAGGATGGTGACAGTGAGAAGCAACAGAGCCCCGCATCAGGCGGCCGCCTCTAACTCCCTCCACACTGGGACAAATTCAAGTGCAGAGAGACCCTCACACACACCACGGTCAAGTGAGTGAGGCTGGAGAGGCCCAGCCCACTGGACTCCCAACGAAATTCTGGTTTCCTGCAGAGGAGTCAGTTTTCCCCAGTTAACTCTGGAAATGACCATACCCTGCAAAGGTGTCCCTTGCCATATGACCTCAAGGAACCACCATTTACAATACAAAGGGTTCCTGTATTTTTTGACTTTACAGTGGTGCAAATGTGATATGCAGTCAGTAGAAACTGTACTCGAATTTTGATTTTGGATCTTTTCCTGAGCTAGCGATATGTGGTAAGATTCTCTGTTGTAGTGCTGGGCAGAGGGCAGCAAGCCATGGCTCCCAGTCAGCTTGGGGTAAACAACAGATACACTTAGAATTATTGTGTATCGAGACAGCCATTCCGTTGTTCACTTTCAGTACAGTATTCAATAAATTGCATGAAATATTCAATGCTTTATTATAAAATAGGCTTTGTGTTAGATGATTTTGCCCAGCTGTAGACTAATGTAAGTGTTCTGGGCACGTTGAGGTAGGCTAGGTTCAGCTATGATGTTCAGTAGGTTAGCTGTATTAAATGCATTTTTGACTTATGATATTTTCAATTTATGATGGGTGTATTAGGACATAACCCCATCGTAAGTTGAGGAAGGTCTGTACAATAATCAACAAGGCCAACATTTATCTAAGAGAAAGACAACTTCATTGAGGCAGGTGAGGGTGTCATATTAGAATCTTTTCTAAATTCAATAATTTTCAGTAAAGGGGATATTGCTCTTGCTCCCACTATTCCACCAAGAGAAATGGCTGTTAAGTCCAAATTATCTGGGAATGAGCTCCACTTTAGAAGTCTGGCTTTGGGGGAAAAAAGTGGAGGGATCTGAGTAGGAACATGCCCACCAAGAAGTGACAGAGCGGCTAGGACGCACTCATTAGTCTGGTAAAGTGATTCAGGATGATATGCAATGGGCCAGGCCCACGAGCCTCCCCCGCCCCTTCCCAGCAGCATCTGTGCACGTGTGGGGCCATCTGGAGGGCGTCCCTGCCTGATGATGATGGAATTTGATCTGAAAAGCAAAGGGTAGCGCCGGCTGGTCAGAGCATAGGCCCGGACTGCCTGTGAATGGCTCTGCACAGCCTCCCCCACAGCGGGACAGGCAGGGTCAGCTCCAGGGCCAACGGGGAGGCCAGGGGCAAACCACACAGGAAGGGCCACTTCTCCCCTCTGCTTTCATTTTACAGTATGTGCTACATGATTAAAATGCACATATTGAGGACAGCTCGATCAACACAACTGAAGAGTCTAAATATCCACTCAGACACAGAAGAGAAGGCACTGCAGATGTGAGAACTGAAGGAACAAAGGTTTAGAGTGGGGGAATGACTGCATTGTGTTTTGGAAGAGAAGAAATCACCTGATATGGAGATAGGCTTTGTTTTTCATTAGGAAAGAAAAGATTGAATTGTTTTTCCTGTATCTTTTTAAAAATAAATACTCTTTATTGATCTCCCACAAAGAAGGCCATTCCTTCCCTTAAGGAACCTGCGATATTGTGACTTAAAAGAAATATGTATTTGGTTATCAGATGACCAAAATATATTTCTCATATATATTCAGTCCTAGTTCACAGTTCCTGGCTCACAACTCCCAAAAGCCTTGGAATTTCCTGAGCATAAGAGCAATGGGAGCATCTTTCATCATAATATTTGGTCTCTTGTCCTCAGTTCCTGAAATAGTTCCAGAGCCATCAAGGTGAAATGGGTGTTTTGTTAATCATAACCAGCCCCTTTCAAACACAAATGAGGTGACTTTTGAAAAAGCCTGAAAGGTGGGGGCTGGTTGCCAGGGGAACCAACAAGGAATAGAGGGTTGGAACTTCCAGGCCCACTCCCTGATTTCTGGCAAGGGGAGAGGGGCTGAAAGTTAAATCCATCACTAAGGATCAATGATTTACTCAGTCATGCCTATGTAATGAAGCCTCCATAAATACCCAAAACGACAAGGTCTGTAGAGCTTCCAAGCTGGTGAACACATGGAAGTTTGGGGAAAGCGGCCCTTTCAGAGAGGGCATGGGAGCTCTAGCCCTTTCCCCAAACTTTGCCCAATGCATCTCTTCCATCTGGCTGTTCCTAAATTACATCCTTTCATAATGAAGCACTAATCCAGTGAGTAAACTGGTTTTCTGGGTCCTGTGAGCCACTCTAGCAAATCAATTGAACTCAAGGAGAGAGTCCTGGGAGCTTCTAACTGACAGACGCCAGGTCAGAGGCACAGGTGACAGCCTGGACTTGCGAGTGGGGTCTGAAGGCGGGAGAGCAGCCTTGTGAGACTGAGCCTTAGCCTGTGGATCTGCCGCTGTCCCCAGGTGGACAGTGTCAGAACAGAGTTGTGTGGCAGTGGGGGGAAACACCGAAATTGGTGAAGAGATTGAAGTTTATCAGAGTAGGTAGAAGGTAATAAAATTGTCTCATAATGCAGGCCTGAGCGTGAGAATGCCGTAATTCATGAGGAGGGACATGGAGAGGATACTGTCAAGGGAAGTCAGAAAATGCCAGCATTCAAGAGAGTCTTGATGGAAGAATCAGATCAAGGAAACATTCCCTAGATTGGAGAATGCTGCCCCAGGGAATAACTCCTCTGGGTTTGGCCCCCAAAGCCCCATGTGCTGTGGCAGAAGCAGAGAAATCGTTTTCAGGTAAGATACGCCCGCAGTTGCTGCTTCAATGATTCTGCAGGTGGGGACTCATATCTTTCCTGTGTCAGTGATTTATAATAAATGCCGAGGGTGCCTGGAGCCATCTCTCTGCATTGCTAAGTGTGTGGTTCACAGCTCTTTGGGGAGAGACGGAGCAGTTGAGCCAGGCTTCCAGCCCATACAGGTGAGTGGGTGGGGGTGGTGCTGTGAGATCTGCAGGGTAATGCCAGAAAAAGCTTTTCCCCTCCTCCCTATATTGCCCCTCGTACAACCCCCACTCCATTCTGAGCTTCTCAGGTCAGGGGTACAATAGAAATGGGTAATGAAGGAAAGGTTGCTCTCCCAGCTTCCTGGACCCCTCCTGCTGTAAAGAGAGAGGAACAAAGCCTGAACCTGTGTCCTACCAGTGAGGAGCAGGACCTGTCTGGGTTGGATGCCCACCCCACCCTAGGGAGCAGGGCTGCCCAAAGCTGGTTCAGGTAAACAACGTTGCTGAGTCTGTGGGATTCTTTCTCCTTTTCAGAAGTCTGCTGCCCCTTTAGTGCCTGTCTTCCTGGCCTTTAGGGATGCTCAGTAATTTCAGGTCTGGACACAAGAGAGGCTCTTCCCTTACCTGGCCCAAATTCCTTCTGTTAGTGTGATCAGCCAGTGCTCAGCCTGCAGGGAGCTCTGGAGAGGCATTTGGACGTGCAAAGATCTGTATAATCCCGCAGATAGATGTCATTTCAGATGGCTGCTCTGCATTGGCCTTTGGGACCTTGGGCAAATCACTGTATCTCTTCAGTTTTTGTTTTTTTTTTCTTCCCCTCTTCTGCAAGATGGGTGTCAGAATGCCTAACTTTCCAGGTAGTTTGAATGACTGGGATCATGCCTATAAAGCTCTTAGCTCAGTGTCTACTGCATATAATTAGATCTTACTTCACATCATTTACAAACAGATGGATAAAAGACTTGATACTTTTGAAAAATAGAAAGCCAGTATTGGAAAATGTGTTTATGATGCTGAGGATGAGGAAAGTCTACTTATAAATAGGATACAATGGCAAGCCATTAAAGAACAGGGAGATATAAATAGATTGAGTCAAAATTAAGCACATGTATAGGACAAAAAGCAAACAGTAGATGGGAGAAAATACTGTCACCAAATGTAACACAGAAAGGATGACTATCCAAAAGACGTTTTTAGAAAGATCTGCAAAAAATAATTAAGAAAAAGAAAAGTAACTCAGTAAGACAGGAGGCAGTGAGCACAACAGGTAATCCACAAAGGAGAAAACACCATCAGCCCATAAATATAAAAAGTGGCTCAACCTCATTAGGAATAAGGAAAGTTCTCATTAAAACATCAATACAATCCTATACCCTTTTATACTGCCTCGACTGGCAAAATCGTAGCTAGGTAATATAAAAGGATGATGAGGTGGCACGAAAGCATGTAATCTGTACACAACTGATGCAAGGATAAGTTTGCACAACCACTTTGGAGAACAGAATGATAACCTCTGAGAAAGTCTGAGGATATATACGTACCTGGAGACATCTACAAGGACGTTATTCTAGTACTGTCTATGGTAAGGGGAAATTTTAAACAATGACTGAATTAAATGTGATATCCCCATAATAAGGAACAGTCTTCTGCTTTAGATAGAACCTCTATGTTCTGAAATAAAATAATCTGTAAGACACAGTATTGAATGAAAAACACATGTAGGTCTGATACCATTTAGACTAGATTAGATAGACAGATACTTATATATGCTATATTATTTTCTACAAGTACACACATGTACACAATGCCTTTTTAAAAATCCTAGAAGTTTGGGGAGCCAGACTGGCTCAATCAGTTAAGCCTCCTACTCTTAGTTTCAGCTCAGGTCATGAACTCAGGGTCATGAGATCCAGCCCCTAGTGGAGCCCCTAGTAGAGCCCCTCATGGGGCTCCAGGCTCAGTGCTGAGTATGTGCTCGGTGCAGAATCTCCTCGAGATTCTCTCTCCCTCCCATCCCCCTCTGCTCCTTCCCCCACTCACTCCCTCACTTGCACTCTCTCTCTCAAATAAATAAATAAATTCTGAAAAAAAAAAAAAAATCCTAGAGGTCCAGACCAAACTGAAACCCAATAAATGCTGGGGAGGAACCAGGAATGGGGGCAGTCAAGAAGAATTATAGTTTTCAGTGTAATGTTTTAGTTTTTTACAAGGAAAATGTATTCACAAATTCCTTATGTAATTAAAATTAATTTTTAAGTGAACAAATAAAATACAATAAAACCTATACATTATCATAACCTTCAATTCGAATCTAAGGGACACATAATTTTAACATCTAATGTTAATTGAGAGATTCTCAAACACCAGACCCTGTTCTGAGTGGTTTCCATGTATGTTTCCTAGGCTCGTATGTTTCTATATTTTCGGTGTTCACTTTTATCCTCAGGACAACACTGTTCTCATCTTTCCTACGGTAAGCACGCTAAGGCAATAGGTAGATTAAGAACTGCCTGTGGTCACCATCCCAAGCAGTCAGTCATACAGCTGGAATTTGAAGGCTGGCCATCAGTCTAGTTAGGGGAGCCCTCCTCTATGTGCCCTATAGCTTCTTCTTGCCTCATGCCAGAACATCTACAGCAACAGCATCCTGAGCCCAAGGAATGGGCAGCCCTTCCCAGCTCAGGACCCTACTTTCTCTAAAAGACACCCTCTGCCTTCTCACAGCCTGGGGAATCCATGGCTGAGGATAGCACGCTGAACGGCAGACCTTGAAGAGTAAGTAAAACTGGAAAGCCAGGATAGGCAAATGGGACAAAAGGGAGGGACAGCCCACAGGATCTGCATCAGACTGTTCATGGCAGCACAGAAAGGCAGGAGGCTTGGAGGGCTCCCCACAGCCTGGCCTCTGCCTCCTCGATAAACCAGATTTTCACCTGTGGCTCTTGCTGGAGTGGGAGTTCATACCATATTTAATCCTTCTAAGTTGAACATGAATTATTCAAAGAAACTAAAGAAGAAGAAGAAGAAAACCTTTCTTGTAGTAAATGTGACTCTTATATCTTCGAATATCTGATGATGAGCAAGAGGCAAAATGAGGCATTTGGCACAGTGCTAGAGCAGTAAGTGAAACCGCTTGACTGGGACAGATCCAGCCCTGACTCCAGCCTCAGGCCACCAAGGGCAGGAACTTCTCCCATCACTGCCCCCCTCCCCCCACCCCAGCCAGAGATATGGTTCCCAAGCAAAGATTGCTAATGAGGGTCTTTCCCCAGAAGCAAACCTCTGCAGGATTGAACAGAAGAAGGCAGAACACACGCAATTTTAGACCCACAAGCAGCACGGCTTGACCCAAATATGCCCCCATGCTTGAAGCTTCCATAATTGGAAATCCCCGTGATAGACTCCATAAGGGTGGAGGCCACTGTCTCAGGAATCCCCACGAGAGGGTTCCCAGCTAGGACACCAGAGAAAGGGGCTGCCCTGAGCCATTCCTTAGAGAAGCTTCTGGCTCAGTGGTTCTCATAACCCCTGCATCAGAATCCTGATGGGTAGCCCTAACTGAGTGCTTGCTAAGTGCCATGAGCTTAGCATCTATTACCTAACTTAATCCTCAAGGAAATATCTAAGATAACTATTAATATTAGCCCCATCTTGCAGATGAAGAAACTGAGGCACGGAAAGGTTGGATACCTTGCTCAGGATCTTGTAATTAATTTGTAGGTGCCAGAGGCGGGAACCTGATGCGAGAGCCCACTATCTCTCCCTCCTTGAACCTCGTAGGATAGTATTCAAGTAGGAAGTCTAGGGATAGGACCAGGGAATCTGCACTTTAAGAAGTTCCTCAGGTAGGGGCGCCTGGGTGGCACAGCAGTTAAGCGTCTGCCTTCGGCTCAGGGTGTGATCCCGGCGTTACGGGATCGAGCCCCACATCAGGCTCCTCCGCTATGAGCCTGTTTCTTCCTCTCCCACTCCCCCTGCTTGTGTTCCCTCTCTCGCTGGCTGTCTCTATCTCTGTCAAATAAATAAATAAAATCTTTAAAAAAAAAAAAAAAAAAAGAAGTTCCTCAGGTGATTGTTACACACGCAAAGTTAGAACTTTAGCATACTGTGTGCTCCAGAGAAACTAGTGGCCCTGTATCTAGCTTATCTCACTGTGTAGACGGCTATTCCCCGAAGGAGCAGAGTTTCCACTTCTTGACACCTGCCCTACCCACCCCTGAGCCTTTGCGCCGCTCCAGGGGCCGGACTCAGTGAACGCATTTTGGTCCAGGGAGAGAGCTCGGAACCGAGAGTCTGGAAGCTGAAGCTCACACTCCAGCTGTCCGGAAGTGCACGTGGGAGGCTCCCTGCAGTAGATTCAGCCTCGGCATTCTAATCTACTCAATGGAGATAATGTCAAAAGGGGATTTTTAAATATTTTTGAAAACAGCTATCTTTTATTAGCTGTTTATTCTGTGATGGACACTACGCTAGGGCCTCTGGCATATACTGACTTTGATTCTCAGGAACCTTCAAGGTAAGAATAATTGCTCCTTTGTTACCGATAAAGAAACAGGATTTCAGAGACACTGGGTTGCCCGGCTAAGTCTGCCCAGCCAGCAGTGATGGAGAAAGCATTCTTAGCCAGATGCCTTTGATTCTACAGCACACGCTCTTTCCCCGACACCACCCAGTGGGATCAACCTTTCCTCTATCCCATGGATATAATGAGAACCAAATGAGATCACAGATATATCGGTAGGGTGGGCTGGGCTACGCTGTGATTAAAAAACAGCTCCAATCTCAGTGGCTTAAAACAGAAAGCGTTTATTTCTTGCTCTCACCATACATCCATCAGGAGTCAGCAGGGCATTTCTGTGCACCGTAATCACTCAGGGACCTAGATGGAGCAGCCACCATCCTGAGTATCGCTCAAGGGAAGCAGGGCCAAATCATGCAAGCACATTGAAAGTTTCTGCTCAATTAAATGAGGTGAACATCACAACTATCCATATTCCATTAACCAAAGCAAGTTCCAACCAAGCCCAAAGTCAATGGGGTGGGAAAACATAGCAAGGGCAAAGAGGAAACAATAACTGTGAACAAATAACTAATCTACATAGAAGATCATGGATGTAAAGAATGCTTTGGAAGGTATGCAAGTGAAACTGCATGAAGTATGCTTTCTCCCACAGAGACATGGTGGCGGCCCTGTGGCTCCAAGCTGAGCATCCACATCCGCAAACCCATGGATATCTCCTCTGTTATCAGGAATCTAATTATGACTCTTGTTTCTGCTCAATTATTAAAGACAAGGCAGCGAAGAGCCATGGAAGAAGAGGAAAGTCTGTTTTGCAGCAATGACAAACCATATTTCATATGCATAAAGGGGAGAAATAAAAGAGCATTGCTTTACTCTTATAATTGCAATTTCCTGCTCGTTTCCTTTTCAAATTAGTGGATGTAATTGTTTGGTAATAAAATATCAGCATAATATATTAGAGGCAGAGAACAGACGGGCTTAAGGGACAGTTGCCAAGAACAGGAGGGAGAGAAAAAAGTGAACAGGATGAGAGTCTACAATCCTTGTGAGTCGCTCAGAGAATGTGCACGGACAATATCCTGGTCCTCTCTGCTCTTCCCTCTTGCCTCTTGCCTGAAGCAAACGAATGGTCCAGGCAAAGCAGCATTCTCAAACTAGCTTAAAATCCTTGTCAGCACCAAGTTCAGACCAGAGAGAGAGAAGGAAGGTGTAAGCACTCAGTGGCGACAGAATAACTATGGCACAGAAGCACAGCTTTGAGAACACACTTGGATTTAATACCAGCTCTGCCACCCACTGGCTGTGCCACCTTGGGGAGATTATTAACTTTGCTGATTCTCCATTCATTTCTAAAAGAGAATAAAAAATATCCTCCCTCAAGAGGTAGGTGCTCCATAAAGTATAGCTACTTGTATTTTTAGAAAATGAGAGCAGGTGGTTTAAAACCCTGCAGAGGGACCAGTGATCAACTGCCGGGGTCACCTTCAGCCAAAATGTCGAAACTAGGAAAGACTTTCTTTGTTGTTTTCAATTCCACTATTAGCTTCCCTTTCCTCCTTCCTGGGCCCTTCTCCCCTGACTGCTCCATTTCTTTAAGGCTCAGCCCATGTCCCAGTGTGGCTTTCAGGAATGTTACCAATGTTACCTCACTTTTGCCACAGTTTTACCCCATAACCGAGTTGCTACGTGATAAAGAAAACTTGAAGGAGGCTGTCACAGACAATGAAAGTCTCCTGGACTGGGGACATGCTGCCACCGCCCCACCTCCTGTAAAAGCAGCCATGGCCTTTAATGCCTGCCCTAATTGAGTGGTTGGCCCCCATAGGCGAGCCCTAAATTGAGAGCCATGGGAGGTTAGAAATTAAACAGTAGATTCAGCCTGTAACCTCAGAAACCTCCAGACTGGTGGAGGGAGGAGAGGAGCCAAGTCGGCCCAGTGCAGAGGTTCTATCTCTGCTGCTCTCGGATGTGAGTACGTGGGAAGTCACCCAATGATGTGACTGCAGGGACCTGAGGGGGCCCCAGCTGCTCATATGGGCCCCCAACCTCCAATGAGAACAACTCGGTTCCTTATGCAAACAGTCGTGAAGGCAGATGCTCTGTGGCAAGTATCCTCCACTTGCCCAGGAATTTCACTGGCTGATTCTAAGGGGAGAGAGAACACAAGTGCCCTCGTGAAGAAGGTCAGAGTGAGGGGAAAACCCCCAATGCTGATGAAGAGCCTCCTAGAACACCCCAGAACATGCCCTCAGGGAGGTAAGCCACGCCAGAAAATAAAGTCAGAAGCTTGCCCAGCTGAAGCAGAAATGGAGAAAATGACCCTCAGTCCAAAGTAGGGAAAGTTGGTACATTCGTAGAGTGGAACTTCTGGCAATCGAGAAGAACTGAAGCTGTGGGAAGCCCAGAGCTCTCTTTCACTCTGTCCCCAAAGCCACCTCAATCCAAAGCGCCCCTAGTGGCTGCGGGGGGGGTGGTGGTTTTAAAACAAACAGTCATTTTCCTCCAGAGGGAGAAAGGCTGTGTAACAAATCCCCTAAGAGACACAACAAATCAATACCTGCAAACAGAATGAGAAAGTGGAGGGCGCCTGCGTGGCTCAGTCAGTTAAGTGTCTGACTCTTGATTTCAACTCAGGTCATGATCTCAGGGTCTTGAGATCAAGATCGAGCCCCATGTCGGGCCCTGCCCTGGGTGTGGAGCCCGCTTAAGATTCTCTTTCTCTCCCCCTCCCTCTAATCCTCTCCCCTCCCCACACGTGCTCTCTCTCTCTTAAAAAAAAATAGAAAGGTTTAAATTAAAGGAGAAAAATGCTCAGAGGACAGAAGTTCTTTAGGAGCATCTCTGTCCCACCGGGACCACCCCTGGAGGCTTGGCCTTACCTTTTCCACACAGTCTCTGGAGCCCCATCCAGGTCAGGGTCAAAGCCAGAGGCACCTTGTACCAGCCTGACCCCAGAGGTTCCCTCCCTGTCAGGTTCTCATTCAATAAGCCCACAAATTCTTAGGGAAGACCTACTCTGTGCCAGGAAATGCACTAGATACTTACTAAGCACAGCATAAAATTCTGGAAGTGCTGGACCTCTCGGGTATAGGGAATGGTGACTCAGAGCCCCTGTCAAAGTCTTTGGCAGCACTGAATAAAGTTAATACCTGTGCTTGATTCAAGGAACCCAGAAGCCATGACTGAGCCTAGCCAGGAAGCCAGGGCATGATGAGCTGATTAAATCTGAGGTGAGACATAATTGATTCCCATTTTCTCGTGAAGTTTTCCTATGGCAACAAGAAGGCATCTCTCCCACTAAACTGACCAAGTAATCACTGTCCTCACACTCATGCACCATTACGCTGTCCCCAGTAGTGAGTATACTTCTCGAATATGTGCCACTCATCTCTTAAGCTACCTGAGAGACTTGACTTTCTTTCACAATGCCTGGAATACAGTGATATGGTGCATGGCATATATATTTATATATTGAATATGTTTATATGTTGAATGAACAATTGGGTGTCTAAATGCTTCTGCAAAGTGAATGTTGTTGATCCAAGTTCATTTCCTCTGCATGGACCGAGTATCTCAGGAGGCCTCTGGAATTGGCCAAAAACACATGTCAGTTAACAGGACCAGGCTTACATGCATATGGTGCTTAATATAAATAATGTGTTTCATCACGCGCAGTGCCTCCCTGCAGGAGCTTCCTGGACCTGGACGCATTTTCTCAGCCAGTCATTCCTAGCCAGAAGAATCCTTGAAGCTTGGCTCATCATCTCAGAGTGTTTGAATCTTGAATTCCAAGTAGAAAAGGAGAAAGACTGCAACAAGACTAAAACTGAATGCTTTGAATACACATATTTATGAGTCCACCCTGTTTCTCCCTTTCCACCACCCTCCCAACCTTAACCAGAACTATAGTGTTATTGTCTATACTGTACAATTGGGACTTGGGGCTCCTTGACTTGTAACATCTCCTTCATTGCTTTTTAACTTTTTCCTCATTTTGTTTTGGCTCTTTATCTAGACTATAAGGGCCTTGTGGGAGGGAAGCATGTACAAGATAGAATGGGTACTTCCTGCTTCATTCTTCAACATGACCCCTTCTGCAGAATTTATAGAGGAAAGAAGTTGAACATGGTTTCACAATTTTCAGACTCCTCGGGTCAGTCAAGGATTTAGGGAGAATAGAAAAATGCCATCTTCTCACCCGAGGCCAAATGAGAGGTTCTCCAACATGACCTCTTGCAGGAATCTGAAATATACTTCTACACTTAGAATTCTGACACAGTGGACTGCCACCTGACTCACATCTGAGAAAGCGAAGGTGACTGGAGCCAGGAGTCTGATCCCCACCTGGAAACCTGCTGGGTAAGGGCAGAGTTACCAACTACTCTAATGGTAAAGGCTACTTCACTAGGTCTGGCCTTGGCTCCTAGAATAAAAAAAGAGATGCACAGTGTTTCTCATGGGCTGGACATGGGCCAGGTGGAGAGAAGCTACTTTGGGCCTTCTTGGTTCTAGTCAGTAGAGTTGCCTGGAGGAAGGAGGGTCTTGAGCAGAAAGAGGCTTGAGGTGTACCATTGGATGCCCATGGCAATGAAAGATGTCACAAGTGTCCAAATGAATTAGATGTGGCATCACACATAGGTCACAAGAATTTCAAGATAGAGGAACCCAGCAAGGAACCTCGAAAGATCCCAAGAAAGGGCCCTCAAGAGAAAGAATCGGTTCTATCCATTGGCCGATACCGGAGACCATGATGACTCCTGCCAGGCAGATACTATTTCATCCACTCACCTCTCCTCCCTCCTGTCCCTCCCACTTTGTGAGATCCAATATAGCAGCTAGTGACCGAGTGGGAGAGGAGAAGAGCAGGGAGCCAGGGAATAGGAGAGAGCCAAAGAACCATGCCTTGTTTCCATACCAGGCTTCCAGACTAAACCAGTCCAAGCTAGGGCAGGGAAGAATATGTAATGCTAAGTCCAGTTCAGAGTTCTGACCATAACATGAGACTAGATATACTAGTCATTGGCTCTAGCCTGTGTTTGTATCCTGTAATAATGGTCATAGGTCTGTCTAGTTATCTTTAAAAAAGCAGAAAAGCCATAAGACCCACCACAGTTCTCATCGAGCATAAGGAAAATTGCTCCCACTTAAAAAGTTTAAAACAATGTCAGGAAACAAAAATAAAGTTGAATCTTAATATGTAAATCATTCCCATTCAAAATACTATGGAACGTTATGAAGTTTCACAGTTCTGGACAAAAGTCCAACTTTTTTGAAAGTAAGAGAAATCAGGGACCAAAGAAGGAATTTGATAGTGAACACTCAGGGAACGGTCACCAGGGCTCACCCCAAGCCTCCAATCCACTCAAGAGACCATAACATTTGTCACATGGACAGTCACAGAAGGGTGGCACACATGGCAAATGAGACCAAAATTCAAGTGGGCCACTGGGGAGATGTGGGTTGACTGGGAAAACTAACAAAAGCCAAACAAACAAAATTTTCTAGTTTAAATACATTTAAAAAAATTATAAAATCCAGCCATGTTCTTCAATTTGACTGAATCCTTTTGAGGACAACCACTTGTCAAGGCTTCAATGTCAAAGCTGCTGAAGAGTTAAAAACATGGTATCCCTAAGAAGGGCCTCTTGCGAAGGTATCTAAGCACGAGGTCCTTCCCCTTAGTGACATGGTCGTCTGGGAAAGTTAGGGACCAGGAGAGACTATGCCAGCTTTCAAGAATTACGAAGTGTCCATGATGGAGTTCAGATATCTGTGCCCTGGGGCCTCACCATTCAAATTACCCCAGAGCAGCCTTTCCCTGGCCATGGGGTTCATATTTTCCAAACTCCAAGGGGGCTGCTTGGAAACAGAAAGGAATTCTTGTGGTCCACAGCAGTAAACTTCCCTTTGTCCAGTAGGGTCTAGAAGCCTGGGAAAGTGGATTGATTATAATTAGGAGTATACTGAGGAAAGCAGATTGGAGCTTGAGGTTTGCCCCCAGACTGGCTCCCCAGATCTGCCGATGGGGTAGCACACAACTTCTCTCTCACACTGGACCCTTCCTGTAGGTATTCCCCCTCCACCTGCCACAAGGGCCCCTCCAGAATCACTGCTTTCAGTGCCCCAGACAGTTCTTTTACCTTCCAAGGATCTCAGCTTACTTGAGGAGGAAAGGTTTATATAAAGAATTTTTTCTGACAAAATCATCCTACATCGACTGTGGCACAGGAGGGAAATCTCCTTCAAAGACCAAAACAGCAACCAACCTAAGACTAAAGCTGTGAGAATTCTCTGCTAGTTCATTAGCTTTAATACCACCACCACCAGCACCACCAGCCAAGCTGACTGTTATTTTTTTTTTTTTACCATTTTTCAACATTATAAGAACCCAAACTGTAGTCACAGTTAATACAGTAGCCTCTCCCTACTCTTAGTATTGGTTTCAAAGGATAGTTTCTTGTAATCCTTCCTCAGATACCGAAGCCTCCTCACCCCCCTCCCAAGATTTGCTTTACACACAAGAGGAGGTGATTCACACGCTCAGGGGATTTGTTCAGTAAGTCACTAAAACTCAATTTCCTTGATAGTCACGTGGGAGAAAAAGAAAAAGAAGAAAAGGGAAATGAACGAAAGGGAAAAACGAAAGTCTGGTTAACCTGAGAACTTGAAAGGGAAATGCAATCAACTGGCTCAGAAGTTGAGGGATTCGGGAGCTCTATAACCAAATGCAAATAGACCCTCAGCAGAAAAATTGTGTGGGAGGCAACGGAGGAGTGAAGAGAGGAAAGAAGACGGAGATTTCTTTGGTACTTACCTGTATGGCATCGACTTCAAGTCGTCTTTAAGTGGAACTGACGGCATTACAAACACAATAAGCACTTCTAGACAAACTGGAATAGCAATCACTTCGGGAGCTGGGAAGCAGTCACAATTTTGCTGTTGTCAACGCTTTCAGTGGCTTTAATTTTCAATGGTAAGCACAACTTCTATATAGTGTTGTCAAAACGGCAATGAAGTTATGTCATTGAATATTAAAGGCCCAGCCCGCGGAATGCCAACACACGGATTTGAATTTCATGCTCGCTCCTAAACATCAAGACAAATATGTCTAATTTCATAAAAACCTGGCCAGCCCCAGGGAGGCTGACAATCATATCTATTGTTACCCAAGTTTGCTGGAATAAAACCCGGCCCTGTTTGGTGTGTGAGGCCAGAAAGGAGGAGGAGGAAGAAGAGGAGACAGAGAACCAAGGATTATCAAGAGATGCAATTAAAAACCGGCTGCCTCTTGTATAGATTTTATTGACTGGGAGCCGAGCTCTGCTTGAAACCCAACAGGTATCTAACTGACCACTTTGGGCTCAACATTCCAAAGTGGTACTAAGAATTTACTCAAAAGGAATTCTTTGAGCCTAGCAAAGTGATACACTTCACCTCCCAAGAAATGTGTACTGAACATTCCTTACCATATGTTGGTCTGCATTAAACACCATCAGCAATGCACCAGGGGTGCAAGAGCAATCAGACCAGTTGGGTTGTAATGGAGATGGGTTGGGGGAACCAGCGGGACCTAAGGTTTGAGAGGTGCATGGGGACAAAGGTGGGAAAGATCTCTACTGGAGATTTTTCAGCAAGTATGTTAAATGTGGTGTTCAAAGAAAATGAATTATAAGATGTGCAGAAGCTCAGTTTTCTCTAAAAGAGAAAAAAGCTGGCAAGAACATGTTGTGGGTCATTCATGAAGGAAGAATATTGAGAAGATGGTTCGTGGAAGAGGCTCCTCCTGCTCTTAACATTCATTTCAAAAGGTGGACCTTTTGCAATTCCCCCCTCAGATATGAACCCCATCCTCACCCCCACTGCCACCTACACTCAAGATCCACCTCACATTTGGAAGAGAAATATCATTTTTAAAATCTAACAATCAGAGGGTCAGATGACATTTCCAAGCCTCAGTAATCCATTTTTGCATCAAGGTATTTTAAGATTTGAAAGTGTTGTCACAGCTCATATCCTACTGGATTCTCATATTGATCCTATGAAGAAGGGACACTAATGATACTAATTTGATAATCATTTTTCCCAACCAATCTTAAAGGTGCCAAATGTGATACCCAGAGGATCTATAACTTGCCCAAGAGAATACATTGATTTGCTTAAGTTAGATCCCAGGAACTCTGATCCCAACACTAATCATTATTTCACCTCATTTTCCCTTTGGACTTCAGATGGAGTTCCTGTGTCTCCTTCTGCAAAGCTCATACCCTGATCCAGCTGAGATGCATGCAAAAGAAACCCAAGACTTAAACGAAACGTGTTTGCTTTGTGAGGACACAGGTCTTGGTTCAGATATAGTGAGGAGGAATGTGCTTAGTGTCCATGGAGAATGAATGGGGTGAGTCCTCCCACCCACATTTCACAAGAGCATATGTAAAGGTGCACTCCTCTCCATAAGGTAGGAAAAAATAGGCATGGTGAGCGATGCCCTGAAGAAATAGTGGGCAAAAAGTAGGCAAAGACAAGCACCTTTGTAACCTCCTTCCGATAGCATTTATAGCCAGGATTACATCATCTAGCCATTGATTAATTTCATTTCGACCTCTTTATTAAGAGCAAAGACTTCATTTTATTTTCCAAAGCAACAATTTCCAGTTTTTTAAGTGCATCAGATACATCTAGGGAGGTAGGCACTTGTCAAATATGCAGATTCTGAGAACATTCAATGCCAGTAAGTCTCACCCAGAAGCTCTGGACCCATGTCTAGTGAGCATCTTTAAGAAACTAGATGACTGGGTCATGGAATGGATATTGGGAAACTTGCAAGAGATAAGAAGTATGACTGGAAAGAAGGAGGAAGCAGATCTGTAAGGGCCCTTCATTACATACCAAGGCATTTGGACTCTGTCCTGAAGACAGTGGCAACCCCAGTAGGATTTTAAGCATAGGTAAGGTCATAATTGTTTGTAACAAAAATTATTTTGGCTGCAATGTAAAATTGGATCAAGGTGGGTAAAGCTGGAAACAAATAGAACAGTTAAGAATCAAACTCAGTATGAGTTTCTGACCTGGGACAGCTTGGAGAAAACAAAAAATGGGCAGCTCCAACAAGCAACCAGAAGGTCAAGATCCGTGCTGCTGGATTAGATGAGGAGGTGAGGAAGGAGAGGTCTAGAATGACCTCTAGGTTTGTGCTTGGGAATACTGAATGGATAATAATGGATGTTTATTAAGCACTAAATATGCACTAGGCTCTATTCCAATGTGGAGGCACAGCAAAGCATGATAAATTGCCCATTTAGGAAACAGTGGGCCCAAGTTTCAAATACGCAAACCCACAGCAACTGGGTCTCGAGTCCATGCTTCTAACCACTGCACTGGCTTACTCCATGACTGAGAGAGAGGAGTCTGAGTTTAGGAGTTGAGTTAGGAAAGGAGAAAAGGAAGAACAGGGAGTGAAAGAGATGTAGGCAGTGGTTAGAGAAAGCAGAGGTGACAGCAGAGAAAGGAGAGCCTGGAGATGACAAGAGGAAAGATGCTTATCAAGACCCCTCAGGAAGAACCACATCAACACCATATGCTGCAGAAAGCAGGATAAGAACCAAAAAGCCCCTTAAGTTTGGTCATCTGGAGGCCACTGGAAAATTCACGTGTATTTCCATGGATTGGTATGGGGAGACCACAGAGGTGTAGGCGATGGGAAAGCGATGAGAGGGCAATCCCCCGAGTACAGGCAAGATAAAGGAAGAGAGGGAAACTATTCACATGAATGGCATACAGATGCAGCAGGGTATGGAAGAAACTAGTCAAGAGGGATAGAGAAGGCAGCGAGGCTAGATGAGGTGTGTGGGGAGGTGAGTAAGTCAGAGGTGGGAGGAGGCAGCAAATGTCTGAAGAAGAATGAAGAAGATTTGCAATGACAATCTTTAGGAAGGAGAGGATATCGTGGACATACAGAGCGGTTGCTGGGGAATGTTGAGAACCTAGTGAGGTTGTGGTTCCCCCGCCGGCATGACTGTGATGGCATTTTCTTCAGCTGTGCCCACCAGCTTGAGTATAGGTATACAACTGGGCCCATGGCTAAGGATTTGTAGGATGGTTTTGTGTGGCTATACGGTTAGTGCAGATAAGAATAAAGTAGACAGGTGCACTGATCTAAGCAAGTAAGTAGATGAATAGAGAAAGGGTGGCTGGATAGATGCATGATAAGTTCTTGACTGTGGTCACAAGAACACATGTCCCTATCAGATCAACACAAAACAAGCAGTGAGGCAAAGCAAAAGCTCATGGCCCACATTCTAAACAGGAAATCCAAGCATGAGCTAGTGAAGAGCCTTTAAGTTCAGGCAGCTGTGTCTTAGGAAAGCTAGACTCCACAGCTATGCCCTAGATCTTAGCCCAGGGCAGTCCAGCCCACTGGAGCCCAGGGCCTTAGGGAGAATCATGTGGCATGGGCAGCCTCTTCAGAGTTCCTTAAGCTGAGGGGTCATTACTTCTGAATATAGCACTGACATTTGTGTTCTCATTTCTCTTCTCCTCTTCCTCTATGTATCTTAATTTCTTTCCTTCAAGGTGCAGGTCAAATCTTGCCTCCTTCATGGAATCTCTCATGCCCCAAAACCTGATATATATTAAGTGCTCAATAAATAATAACTGTCATGTTTTCATGATCATCATTGATACAGTTTGATAGTATTTGGTTTCTTATATCCCCAGCTGGTCTGTGGACTCCCCTGAGGAGAGTGAACACACCTCATTTCAACCCCCAACTACCACTGCCTGAGGGTCACAGCCATGCCCTCAGTTGGTAGGTGAACTTTACCCCCAACTCTGAAGGTAACTGTGCTTGAAGTCACCTAAGCAAACTATCAAGCAAAAAGAGGTGAAGATAGAAACCCTGGGAGACGTGACAATAGGAAGCCCCAGTACCGACAGCCAAATCCTGTCCCTGCCTCTAGAGAGAATTATTCATTGGTGTATCAGTGAGGGCCCAGCAGGAAATGGAAGGCACCCACGCTGGGGTTTTGAAAATAATTTAGTGATGGGACTAGGGGCAGGTTTAAGGAAGCCAACAATAGATGGCAAGACACCCAAAGATTAGAACGTCAGGGGAGTGAGGGGCCAGGAGATGGAGGAAATGATGTTACCAGAACGCAGTAGGCGCTGCAGTCCTGGAGGAGGACCCACCTGGCAGATAGCATGTAGACACAGCTACAGCCAGAGCTGTTGTCCAAAGTGAGAGAACAGAGTAGAATCACCCTGACCTCGCTCTCCTTACCACCCCAGCATCCTGCCAGTAGATTCCATTGGTGAGTCAAACAGAAAGGCAGTCAAAAGACTGTAAGGGAGCCTGAGGGAGGTAGTTTGCAGGGGTCACCATCCCAGGGCAGCTAGCAGGACAGTAAAGGCAGAAATGGATAGGGTAGGTAGCCAATGGAGTGTAATCTGCACAATTAACAAAGACCCAAGTGAGGGAATGTGTGCAGATATCAATCAGATAAAGAGTTAAAATTCTCAGACAGAAGGGGTAATGAACCATGAGAGACTACGGACTCTGGGATACAAACTGAGGGCTTCAGAGGGGAGGGGGTGTGGGGGAATGGGATAGGCTGGTGATGGGTAGTAAGGAGGGCACGTATTTCATGGTGCACTGGGTGTTATACGCAAGTAATGAATCATGGAACTTTAAAATAAATAAATAAATAAATAAATAAATAAATAAATAAATAAATAAATAAATAAAAATTCTCAGACAAGGCTGGACACCTAACTGGGAGGAAGTAATTACTGTTGACTAAGTGTTTGCTTAATAGTTGTTGGGGACCGCATCTTCTTAATCCAGTCATCTGTTGAAGGGCATTTCAGCTCCTTCCATGATTTAGCTTTTGTGGACAATGCTGCTATGAACATTGGGGTGCATATGGCCCTTCTCTTCAAGATGTGGTCCATATATAAAATGGAATATTACTCAGCCATCAAAAAGAACGATTTCTCAACATTTGCAGCAACATGGACGGGACTGGAGGAGATAATGCTAAGCGAAATAAGTCAAGCAGAGAAAGACAATTATCCTATGGTTTCACTCATTTATGGAACATAAGAAGTAGGAAGATTGGTAGGAGAAGAAAGGGATAAAGAAAGGGGGGTAAAGAGAAGAGGGAATGAACCATGAGAGACTATGGACTCTGGGAAACAAACTGGGGGCTTCAGAGGGGAGGGGGGTGGGGGAATGGGATAGGCTGGTGATGGGTATTAAGGAGGGCACGTATTGCATGGTGCACTGGGTGTTATATGCAAGTAATGAATCATGGAACTTTACATCAAAAACTAGGGATGTACTGTATGGTGACTAACATAATATAATAAAAAAATACTATTATAAAATTTAAAAAAATAAAAGATAAAAAAATAGTTGTTGGGGACACACTAGGAAGACCAAGTAGAGCCCACCTGGGCAGAGCAGGAGCAGAGCTGGGAAGACATGGGGATTCCACGATCCTGTGTCCAAAAGCAAATTAAGGGATGATCATGAAACCCTCTTAATCAGTCTTGGTCTCGTATCCAAAAATCACCATCACATGAAAATAAAAGAAAGAAATTTTAAAAACTGAAGCCTGGCCTGGGTAAGGGAAGAAGCCCTAATATCAGCAAGCCTGAGGCAATGAAAATGAGCAACTGTGGTATCAGTCAGTTAAAAAGAAAAGCCCCCTAAGAATGCTGGGGCCAGTGGTCATCACTCTGGGGTCCCTGCTGGCATGACGCAGGCAGTGGCCCCAGAGGCTCTGATGGCACTGAGAGAGAGACTGCTACAGCTCACAAACTGGGGGTTTTCTTCTCCCTGGAAGGGAAAGCAGGCTAGGAAAGACGCAATGATGCTCAGGGGGTTAATGGTGCAGCCCCTGCCGGGAGCAGGTGGTGGCTCAGCGGGCTGCAGAGACTGGAGTCCCATATCCCTTCCCCACAACAACTGTGAGTTTTATTAAGAGATGCTTAGATTCGATGAGTGTGGGAATTATGTGGAACTCATCTCACCACCCATTTGACTCTGTTGATTAAGTTTCTTTCTTAAGACCTTGAGGTATGAGTGCTTGGGAGGCTGGTAAGAGAGAAGCCAGTCCCCAGAAGGACCATTCCTTGGGTAGCTGGGCTGCAGGACTCCAGGCACAATTTCCATCTAGACCCTGCACCGGTGATGGTCCCCATAAAGGGGACATACGGGAGGGGAGATGATAGTAGTACAAGCCCCTTCTATCATTATAATTGTTGTTTTACGATACAGTCCATGAAAAAGTTATCTGAAAAGACAAATACCAGGCATTGTAATAAGGGCCAAGAAATGTATCTTTGTATGCAAATGAGAGAATAAACTAAATTTTCCTGTTTGGATTTAAATATATGTATATATAACACACATATAATTATGTATTATTAAGCACCAGAACTCTTCAATGGCACTTCCCATTTCACTCAAGGCAAAAAAAAGTCTTACAATGGCCTACAAGCCCTCATGAGGTGGTCCCCATCTCCTTTCTAAACTCATCTTCCCTGGGTCACAGTCTCAGTCCAACCATACAAACTCCTTGCTATTCTTTAAATATGCCACACCTTTAAGACTTTAGCAAAGGGTGTTCCCTCTTCCTGGATGCTTTTCCTCCAAAGACTTGCTATGGCTCACTACCTCACCTATTTCTTTTCCAGAGTCATTTCAATGAAGCCTGCCCGGACCGCCCTACTGGAAATTGCTTTCCTCCCAACCCCCACTGTTTCTATATTCCTTACTGAGCTCTGCTTTTCTTTTATTCCCACAGCACATGACATTCTATCAAACTATTTAGTTTCCATATTTGTTAAATTATTGTTTGTTATCTGTATCCTTCTCTAGAATGTAAGTTCTGTAAGGACGATGTTCAGTACACTGTCCTCAAATGCCTAGAACAATGGCTGGAACAGATTAGGCACTAAATAGGTATTTGTAGGATGGATGAATGAATGGATAAATGATCTACCATGTGCCAGACCTTAATTACGGGTCTTTACTCCACTCTGCTTGTGCCTAGTCTAAATCTTGTCATAAATTAATACTTCCTAAAGGGTAACTGATGATGTCACTCATTCAACAAACTTTTGTTGAGAGCCTATTTGATCTAAAACATCATGGGAGGTGCTAAGAAATATAATATATCCAATCTTCTCTTACAAAGTTATTGTGTAGTTGGGCATGTGGTTGGCATCATAGTGCCCCCCAATATCCAGTTCTCCTCCCCTTCCAGACACCTGGAAAACTGTGCTTTCCAACTGCCCTGCAGATGTATGGCTGTGTGACTAACCGGCCAATGAAATGTGAGCAGGAATGACACATTTCACATCCAGGATGAGTCCGTGGAAAACACTACCTACCCCTGTGACGGTGACTAAAGAGGCCCTGTGCTCTGGGGCACAATTACTAGATGGAGGAGACCTACTTAGCTTGGATCCTTGAACAAGAACATGAAATTTTGTAGTCCTGAGCCACTGGCATTTTGGAAT
The DNA here is from genome assembly GCF_024610735.1 of Ursus americanus. Classification (NCBI taxonomy): domain Eukaryota; kingdom Metazoa; phylum Chordata; class Mammalia; order Carnivora; family Ursidae; genus Ursus; species Ursus americanus. The sequence continues at coordinate 33,932,637 of NC_142145.1, forward strand.
CTTTTGTTCCTCCATAGCATAGCCCGTCCTGATTAGCATGGGGTGTAGAGGGGGGTGGACCATGCAACTGATAAGAAGAGTAAGAACGGGATGAATAGCTTTCATGAAGCTGGATGTAACAAGTAGCCAGTAAGTGGTATAGTCATTGAAATATCTGTCCCTTAATGTTGAAGGATCACTGGATAAACTGAACGAAAGAGAAGAGAGCATTATAAGGATGAGTAGAGTTTAGCTAAGCAGGAAAAAAAAAAGAATTTTTTAGTTGGACAAATGGCTTTCAGGAATGCATGATGATGATGGGACACTCGGGGGGGGGGGGTGCTCGGTCAGATCTAAAGCCAGCTGAGATAATGGAGACAGGCTTATCCACTATCAGCCAAGCCTGACTTACAATTGTCAGCAATGGGACAGGCCCCAAACAAGGAGAAGCACATTTCCCCTCACATTTCCCCACACACATTTCACAGGAGCAAATGTAGCTTAAAATTCAATTTACCCTTTTTTGTTGATTTAGGGTAGCTGTTTAATTAGTTTTTAGCATTGCACATTGTTTATGGTCATTGTTTCAATGGAAGTTGAAAGTGAGAAAGTTTACCATGCCTTGATTTGTAGACAAAATAACCAACAATTCCAGATTTCTCTCCTCTCCCCTTGCCACATTTCTGATTTAACAGTGTCTCTGACCTAGTGATTGCTTCTAAATCATATCCCTGGGTTTCCTGAACTTTTATTGTATGGAACTTCTCCCCTAAGACAACATCCCTCCAGCTGAGAAAACATGTCTGTCTTGATGTTGCAAGTGATAGAATGTCTGATAACAAATGCAATAGGCCCAAAGAACATTTGTTTTCTGGAAATGGCATCAGCTTCAATAAGGAAAAGTCCACAGAAAGCTTAAGCTGAGAAGTTAACTTTGGAGTCCACTAAGACTGGTCCCTGAGCAAACCTGAGACTTGCCCATGAACCAAACCAAACTTGGAGATGGCTCTAAGCAGAGGCATTGTTCTTATTGTGGGTTTATAATTAACAAACAATGGGGATTAAAAATCAACCATATACCAGCTCCTGTGTGGGGAGGTATGGGACATGGAAGGAGAATAGGGCCTGCTCCCCATTTCCCGCAGCTCTGCGTACACTCAATTAATTCTCATGGAAAGGAAGCCCACAGTGGCTTAACAGCAGCCATGTTATTCAGGCTCCCTTTCTGCTTGCCCAAGTGGTTCCGGTGGACCAAAAAGAGGAGCAGCTCAGAAAGAACTTTCTGAGAGAATTCGAAACACAGACAACAAACAGAAAGTAAAGATTACTTAAAGTTCTAAAAATAAGACTGGGACGAGGTTGATGCAAACAAAGCATATGAAGAAATGGTCTATTTTAGGAATATTCCTCTTTGTGGGAATTGGCTAAGTTGTTAGAGGGATATACACTTTGAAAAAGAGATTTTTCCTCAAAGCCCACCAGGATTTCTCCCTTATATGGCTTCGTCCTTCTTGTCATTCCTAACTTCTCCTACTACTATACTAATACAGGCCCTCTGCCCTGCACATGCCCGTGCACACACACACACACACACACACACACACACACCCCTACACACCACAGCATGAAAGCCGAGTTCAGTGGTTAACAGCATGGGTGTTGGAGCCAGATTACCTAGGTTCAAACCTGGCTTTATCATTCCTTAGCTATGTGACTCTAATCAAGTTACTCGACCTCCCTTTGCCTTCCTGACCTCATTTGTAAAATGGGACTAAGGGTATTTACCACATGGGGCTCTTATGGGAATTGAATGGAGTGGTGTGTGTAAAATACTTAGAACAGTGCCTGGCAGGTCCTTGTGTTATATGTTTCTAGTATGGTTCTTACTGTGTGCATGTCAATTCAATGGGCAGCCAAAGGAGACTTCACCTATGCTGGGGCTACAGGCTTCAATAGAGTAATTCATAGGCACCACCCTTAAGGTTGTTAGAATCTGCTTGGGAATACAAGACATAGAGAGACTAACTAGAGAAAGTTCTAAGGTGGGCTTGAGGTCAGATCAGAGGGGACAGCCACTAGTCCTGAGTAGCTGGGCTCCTCACGGAGCCCGGAGCTCAGCCCCTCCCCTGTCTGACTTCCTCCTCGCCTGAGCGCAGTAAGGCAAATGCAGAAGCAAAGCCAATACATAACGATGTCACCACACGTCCCCCACTACCACGTTGCTGTCCCAAGAACTGAGGCTCCCCACCACGGCCTGTGGTCCCTGAAATGCAGGAAATAGGGGTTGAAAGGTGTTCCCTTCTGTTCTCTCAGCCACTATTTCTTAAACAGTCAAGAAACACCTCTCAAAATAGCCTGACTTGCTACGACAGCTTTGGGCTTCCAGTCTGCCGTTGTCTCTGCAGCAAAGGCAAGAAGCTGCCCTGCAGGCCCCGCTCTCCATCAGAGACCAGGACGGAAGCAGGAAGCACTGCCCACCACTGTGTCTGCCATCCATTATTAGTTTGGCCCAACAAGAAACCTCTCTGTCTTTGCCCTCTTTGCACACATGCTCACCTACTCGGGACACCATGGGGCATTGTGTAAAAATACCATAGTTCCCAAATGTTTCAATGACAGCATCCCGCCTGTGCTCACATTTAAAACTGCACAATTTCAGCTGATGATCAGACAGGAGGACAGGGCAGGCCTGGGGGGGAGCACTTCCTAAGAAGTTCTCTCCCATCACAGGGCTCACAGCCCAGAAAAGGAGGTACCAGTGGTAGCTGGGCAATGAAGGAATACCTCCCAGGCCAGAGGACTTAACAGATGCTTGAGAAATGGTTCTGATTAATATATATGGCAATGGTTAGAAATGGCAAGACTATCCTGGATGGAATTGGCGAGGGCAACAGTGCAAGAGAAGTCAATGCGGCAGCTGCAGAGGACGGTGCTACAATTATAATGACATGCAATCGGGGGCAGGGGGCACACACATACACACACGCGTGCACGCGCACACATTTATTTACATTAGCAGACTTTCACACTATGCCATGTATATCATCTCATTTGATTTTCACAACTGATCTGCTGGATTGGCAGGATATGATATAACTTTCCATGCCACAGGAAAGAAATTCAAGCTCAGAGACAGAAGCAATTTGTTTAGTTCTTTTAAGATTAGTAAATATGGAATTTGGATTTCAAGACACAAGTTCTGATTCTAGGTTCAGTGCATTTTCCAGATGCCTTATTTCCTCTCCTCTCCCTTCCCCTCCATTTCCCCTTCTTCCTCTTCCTCCCCATCCCCTTCTCCATCTCCTCCCCTTCCTCTTCCTCCTCCTTCCCCTCCCCCTCTCTCTCTCCCCTCCCCACTCCCTGCCTCTCTGGCTCTGGCTACCTCTACTTCCATCTCCATCTCGGTCTCCCTCTCAGCAGTCCTGTGCATGGAGAAGTTATAGAGGTAGGTTAGACACCTAGATGTGGCTCCTGAGTGCCAGCTGAGCCTACATTTCCCTCCAGTCTCTCTTATGAGGCATGAGTCCCTACACCCTGACCTTTCCCCGAGTGCCCTCTCCTTCCTGCTCCAGGGCTGGAACCCCATTTGCACACTGTCTCTCCACTGGGGAGTAGAGTGATCTGAGGCAGAGGGGAGTCCTTCTCAGGAGAACCATCTGCTGAATCAGGCTGCACCAGAGACATGATGTCCTAGTGTGAGAACAGGAAAAGGGAAAAAAGAAAAGGGGGCCTTGGGGAAACAACCAGCACTGAGAGAGAGAATGCCAGCATGGCTAGCTGGGTTGCCTGTGTTCATGGATCTAAATGCACATGAGGGACTATAACAATAAGCAAAAATGAATAGAAAAAGAATTGAATCACCGAGAAGGAAAATGTCAGGCCGTATATGTAAATGTCACTGCCAGATAGTCCTTCCTGGCCAATCAACTAGCCTACAGATTGATCATGCCCCAAGATTCAGAGGGCTAGGGGATGCGCTTAATGTAGAAAAAGAGAACCTGGTCTCTGCGGTCTCCCTCTTCAAGTGATCTCTAGAATCTTGCTTGGCTTGGGGACCCCATAGGAATCCTGTATGCTGCTTAGGACACCATGTCTCTCTCTCTCTCTCTCTCTCTCTCTCTCTCTCTCTCTCTCTCTCTCTCACACACACACACACACACACACACACACACACACACACAACACATATCCCACCCAGACTCACAATCACCAACAGAAACCTGTGCCAGGAACCTCTCTTCACACCAGGCCCCAGTTTCCTCCATGATGCTCACCTGGAAAGACTCTGATACTCTCATTCCCATATTGTGACAATGCCTGAGAAAGGGGCCTCCAAGTGCTCATCCTGGATAATATATGTATAGGTGGAGAGCCATGTCTTGGGCCGAAGGAATAAGAGTGCAGGGCAAAAGTGCCTGCAGGTCACACACCTCATTTCCTTCCAATGCCCCAGAACGAGGGAAGCAGAGAACTATTAGAAGCTTAGCATTGGCTCAACCTTCATTGGTTGTGCCAGGGACAGGGACAGAGGGGTCCTGAACTTCCCGACTCCCACTCCAATTTGTACATCACAGAACTCAGGGCCTGATGTGCTCTCCAGCAAGGGGGACCATTTCAAAGGAAACAATAGCACCAGGCAGCCTCGCTCATGCAGGATGAGAAGCCCCCCTTCTGCTCCTGGGCTCCACCTGGAAGGAGCCAGACTTGCTCTCTCTGACTTACCTGCTCCCGGGCATCCTCCCAAGTCTTTACAAGTGGGATCTCTCAGAGCCCCTTTGGGGAGTCCTCACAATGTTTTGGATTGGTTTCTACATCCTGCCTTAGGAGAACAAGTGCCATCCAGTCATTCCTCCGTGATAGAAATTGATCTGTGGTTTCACCCTGCAGTGGCCTCTTTCAAGCATCCAGAAATGCCCAAGTCTAGGTGTTTAAGAGACAAGTGATTATTCTTCCTCTCACACTCCTGCCCCATTCCCAACTTGAGCTCTTCCAGATTTTTTCTTACCCCCAATCTCATCCATAGCAACGGGTGACTTTTTGGGACAGTGGAGCTGGTGATTCCCTGGGTAGGGGGTGTGAGGACATGGATCCTCCCTCCAAGGGGGACCAGGGTCCAGCATAATCAAAGGCATTGATGGCAGAAACAAGCTTATTGTGAGAAGGATCTATGACCAATGGCCTCCCTTTAGGCAAAGGGTTTTGGTGGGAAGGATGGAACATGAGATGAGAGAATAAAAATTGTTAAACTACATTGATTGGCAAACATATAGACACAACCTAACCCTATATATGCTTTGCCCTGGAGCCCTCACCTGGTCATGGAACATTCCACGGGGATGAACTTCTTAAGGGCTGGAGGTAGCTATAGTCATAACCCCAGACCACACATCTGATCAATCACTGCTTTAAACTTTAAATGGTACCATTCTGGAACACACTCCTCCTTAAGACTCGTGTGTATATATGAGTCTTAACTGTAAAGAAACTACTAGCTCTTCTAGGACAAGGACCACATCTCCCCTGGCATTGTTTTTTCCTTCTCACCAACCCCCACCCCAGTGTAGGGCAGGGTCACAGAAAGAAGGTCACACATCGTAACCATGGGAAAAGCTACACTCAGATGCAGGAGAGCCTGGCTTTGACCTTGGACCTAATTATCTTGTGACTTTGAAAAATTCACCTAAATCGTCTAAGCCTTTGCTTCTCACCTGTAACCTGGCACTTGAACTACTTTACTTCTTTAATGGAAAACCAACGTGAAAATGCTTAAATTAATGTATGCTATCCAAATCTTATGTGTGGCAGACCCTCGCATTCAGATTCTACTACTCCATCTTTGACAGCTTGCAAGGACCCCAAAATCCTAGGAAATAACAGGAAGTCAGCACTTTGCTGGGATTTGATTTCCATTCATGGGCCAATAAGGCCGGGTTGGTTGTGCACCTGGTGAGGGAGGCTAGCTAACTGCCCAGCATCCGCCCTTCTCCAAGCACAGCAGGTCTCCCCTGTGCACAGGCACCCTGCACCCCAACAAGGAATCTGAAGGAGCAACAGCAGTTCCTATGTGTGTCATCTGTATTTTCCTAACATGTCTTGAATTCCTCTGCTTGCCACCACCTCCCTACCCTATTCTACCTCATCTCCTTTGAGCTGTTGCAACATCCTCCAAACGAGTTGGCTTACTTCTAGTCTTTGCCCCCTAGGGTCTGTTCTTAACACAGTGGCCGCTATCTTAAAATCATAGGACAGATCCTGTCATTCCTTCATTCAAACTCTCCCATGTTTCCCCAGCCTCCCCTTCTGAGGGTAAAGAGTGCTCTGGCCAACTCATGGAGGGCACTGAGTAAATATTTGTGGAATGAATGAGTGATGGCTATACTGCGTTTCTAGAGAGAGAGAATTATACATGACTGTGTTTTTCATGCGTCTGAGATTCACAAAGGCCTCAGGACATAATCTCACAGATGTCAAGACTCTCCCATACTACAATAGTAAATAATCCATACATATTTAATTGTATATGGAAGTGAATTGAACGATACCTAAATCCACATTTCCAGACAATGCCCAGAATAGGTGTACAAATCAATCCAGGACTGTGCATTGAAGCATGAGGTTAGCACACATGCAGCCCAAGAAGTGGTGGGGGTCATGTGAGAGGGTGGGAGGGTGGGAGCCCTGGACAGGCCCAGAGAGCCCTCCTCAGGCTGGCTGGAGCCGGGCAGTGATCACTGTACACAGGGGAGAGGAGCAGCACTGGGTGACTTGCTTAGAGAATTCTGTGGAGTATGTTAATTTCTGTGGGACTTCAGAGGCCCCATAACTCTCGGAGATTAATAAGAATCTGGGAAGTATCTGTCTTTGCCGGCTGCTTTCATTTGTGCAGTAATAAAGCTCGCCTTTCTTGTTTAATAAAAACAATGTGGAAACAAATGGTTCTGTGCACAGTGGAACTTTAAAGAAATGAATTCAGCGGCACGGAGGGAAGCGTTTCATCACACTGCCGGCTCTCCAGGTCTAAAACGGAACCCATGTCTCCCTTTTCCCTCCCACTTTTGCAGACCCCACCCCATATTTTGGTTGTGCATCTGGACCCCTCCCTGAGGTGCCAGGCTGGTGGGTGGGATGGGGAGGGATGGGCAAGTCCCGGCCCCTGCTGGCCTGCACTTGTTCCTCAAACAAAGGAAGCCCGGGCTTGGCTCCTGAGATCCCAGTAGCTGGAAGAAGGTAGGTGGAGGCCCAGTCCCAGGCTGGCAATAAATATGATGAGAAATAACCAGCTTGCCTGTAAAGGGAAACCTGCCTGAGACGAGAAACAGACTGAGAAATGGTTCAGAGATATCACTGGGAAATGGATCTCTAATGGGTCCCGGGGAAAAATCTGGGTCCCTTTGCCCATTTGTGTATACATCATGCTCAGGCAGATGGCACAAAGAGGGCAGACAGTCCCCATCCAACTGCCTCAGCCACAAACAGAGTCCAAACACCAGCTAAATAAACCATCACCCTAACCCCAACAGTGTTTCTGATGCCCCCCACCCTTATTTTCTTAATTAAGGACGACTGAGCTCCCAGCTCTGGCCCTTGTTAGAAGGAGATCGGTAGGAGAAGGAAGGGAAGAATGAAAGGGGGGTAAACAGAAGGGGGAATGAACCATGAGAGACTGTGGACTCTGAGAAACAAACTGAGGGCTTCAGAGGGGGTGGGGTAGGGGATTGGGATAGGCCAGTGATGGGTATTAAGGAGGGCACATATTGCATGGTGCACTGGGTGTTATATGCAAATAATGAATCATGGAACATTGCATCAAAAACTGGGGATGTACTGTATGGACTAATATAACAAAATAAAAATTATTATATGGTGACTAACATAATATAATAAAAAATCATTAATAAAAATAAAAAATAATAAAAAATAAAAATTATTAAAAAAAAAAAAGAAGGTTATGTTTCCACTTTGGGGTCCTGTAGGACCATGTGGAAAATGATACTGAGGCTGGTGAGGACATAAATGGTGCTTCACGATGCAGAGAAAGTCTAGTGGACAGCCTCCCACTGTGGGAGAACCTGGAAAATACAGGATTTATTAACTGCCTACTATGTGCCCTGCCCTGCTGGCCACCATCCCCGGGGGGACACATGAATCACAGTAATGAATTAGAACCTCATTAAATTAGACAAGAGGGGGTCTGGCCTATCTGCATTAATGAAGATCTGATTTATTAACTATCTTTAAAGAAATGCAGTTTTATTACTTTCAAGTATAAGCATTGATTCATATCAAGTGCCAACAAGTATTGCCAAGTGGAGGTACTGATGGCCCTGCCTTAACAAAAAGATAAGATTAATTTGTAATTAACAGCTTCCATTTGCATGGAAACAATTAATGGGCTAAAGTCCTCATAAAAACAGTGCAATCTATTAACTAGATTGATAATGTCCCCTTTACAATCTAGGATAACTTATTAGTTTTTTTCCAGAAAAGGCAAAGGTCAGATCCCCAGGAGTTTGGGTGCTATGCTGAGCCTAGAGAAAATTATAAAGAAGCCCAAGCTTGTTTGCATGGTCCCCAGCTCTCTTATCTCTTTTTTCTTCTCAGTTTCTTTCAGTGTTCATTGAGGGTAACTAAAAGAAATTTTTAAAGAAAGGTATAAGTTAATCTTTGACATCAAGGAGCTTACAGCCTGGTTGGGACAACAAGACACAGATATATTAAAATATTAGAAAAATCAAACGCTCAGTCAAGGCAATGCATAAGCAATAAGGGCCAACTATGTTTGAACCCCTTAGTTGTGCTGGTCACTATGGGAATCCTTTGGCATGTATGTGTTAATATGTAAGCAACCCTGGGAAGTTAGGCATATGGTTTCCCATTGCACAGCTGAAGAATCCAAGGCTCGGAATGCTCTACATTTTGTCTATTATTCACAGAGTGGGTACAAAATGTGGTAACTAGGCTCCAAAATGGGCCTCCTGGTGTGCACAACACTGTATGGATGCAGCCTCTCAAACCTAGGCTGGGTCTGGCTTGCTTTTGGCCAACAAGAGTATTGCAGAAGAGCTGCTGTGTGACATTGGTGGCTAGATCATAAGAAGCCTTCCTCCTAGAACACTTCCTTCGGGAAAGCCAGCCAGTAATTAGAAGTCCAACTACCTTGAGACCAATATGCTGTGAGGAAGTCCAAGCTAGCCACACAGAGAAGCTCGGTCAGAAAAGAATGATGCTCAGACAGTCCTCAGCTATTTTAGCCACCCCCACTGAGGTACCAGGTGGGTGAGTAAAGCCTCCATCTTGGACATGCAGCCCCGTTGAGCCTTTAGTTGACTCCAGTGCCACACACCATATATCAACAACCACAAAAGAGAACCAAGAACCACCCAGCTGAGCCCATACAGTCCAATAATGGTTTCTTTCTTAATAACCAGATAGGTAGTAACAGATAACAAGAACTAGCTGGTGACATTTGAATAGGGGTGGTCCAATGTCAGAGTTACAAGCTTAACCACCATGCCAGACTAGCAGTTGGGTATTATAGACCACTGTGTGATGACTGCCTGTGGATGTCCTCCTTATTCCTCCCCCTGCCCTCAGCTGGAGTATCTCAAACAGGCCGGCTCCTTCATTCTGATTCCTGTTCTCTAAGAAAGGTGTTCGGTCTGTGAGCATGCCTCAGAGTAGCTATAATCCTGCCCAGCTTCTGTGGATCAGCATCCAATAGATGGGTATTAAAACACAGGGCAGGGCAGAGGGTGACTACCTGTCCCTCAGACACATTTTCATGCCCTCTTTCGGGGTGCTGTGAGAGTCTGTCCCGGTTGCTCTACTCAGATTTACATCTCCCTGGGGGAGTCCCAGACCCTGGTCCCTACTTTTAGCCCTGCACTCTCCTCTCCCTAATTTCCTGTTGTCCCTCCAGATCCACACGGATTAGGCTCTTGGGTCCTGCTGGTACCTAATTTTGCTTGAGCTCTAAGCAGGTGTCATTTTGAGCTCAGATGAATTTGTCCAGAGTCTGAGCAATCCCTGGACCTCTGGTGTACACTAGTCCCCCTTTCAACAAAAATGAGTTCTTGTCTAAAGCAAGCTTTGTCTTGTGGCCTATTCTGGCTTTGGGGTCTGCTGGTGCCAATAATGCCAACCAGAGGCTGAGACCCATGCACAAAGTTATACTCAAAATGTTATACTGCCTCAGCCTGTCACCAAGGAATTTGCGTTTTGTCAGAGTCAATCTGTTACTAATAAAATCAAGCTCCTGTTATAAAATTCCTGCCATTCTTACATTCAGGCTAGCTACTTTGATGAGTCTCTTTTCAAAATCCCTGGACATCCTACCATGTCACTTCCTCCATGTATATGTACCACTGACCTGACCTACTGGTGACTGTCTATATCCCTGAGATTTTAGTAGGATTCCCTTCTGCAGCTTAGAATAAATCCAGGGGTTTAATTGGAGGATGAGACTGTAACAAAGGAAAGAAATCCTCCTCCCTCTTCCTCTCAGCTGTCCACACCTTCCAGCCCTGAGGGCTCTGAAAGAAAGCTCCCGAGTAGAAGCCTACCTCTCAGAGACAGCATGGGACAAGCAGGTACATCGCACATGTGGAATGACAGGTGAATTCCTAGAGACATCTCTGGCACCCTAAGCCCCACTGAGGCAAGTCACATAGCCAGGATCAGGAGCTCTGATCCTGGACCAAAACCCTGGGTGTAAATTTGGACTCTGTGACTTCCTGCAAGTTCTTTAACTTCCAAGACTAGTTTCCTCCTCCAGAAAACAGGGCTATTAATGCCTGTTACATAAAATTCAATGAGAAGATATCTATAAAACTCTTTTACATAATATTCAACAAATGATATCTGTTAGCAATGGTAGTATACATACATAGTTTTCATATTTTTAAACCAACTTGTAAGTTTTCAGTATTGGGCCCCTAATTGTATCTCCAGATTTAATTCAAATGGATAGAGTGAGACTCTTTCTCATATGAGATTTTACTGAATCCTCACAAAATCACTACTACAATTACACTTTTTTTAGAATGAAAATGAGATCTGGAGAAGTGCAGGAACTGGTACAATCATCTCTGTCTGGCAAGTTAGGAAGAGCAGTGACTTGGCCAAGGTGGCATAGCCCCCTGAAAAGAGAAAGGTTTGAACCCTCTCTCTGAATTTGAAGTTTAACTCTAAGCCCATGCCCCACCACCCTGACCTTGCTAATGTAATGACTCATCTGTCCATAAACAGGCACTTGTTTGAACACCTACTTTCTACCAAGTTCTAGGAGATATGAGAAAAAAAAAGAAATAGCCAGGCCTCTTATGAGGAGTTCACGACCAACAGGAGAGACAAGAAATGTACAAGCATTATAATGATGTTTTCATAACATGGAATCTGAGTAGGTGAGGAGAAGAAAGCATCCCATTGAGGGAGCCATTGTCTGTAGGCAGGATAAAGGTGTGAGACCAGTGGAAGGTGGTGGATGATGAGAACACTAGCTTAGCTGGGCTGGCTGGGCTGGTAGAAGAAGAGTGGGATTTTAGGCTAGACCAAATGCTCTGAATTATGGGTTAGATCATCAGACTATCCAACACGGTGTCCAGCACACAGTGAGATCTCAGGACGTCTTTTTGAAGAAATAAATCAGCACAACTATTAAATACAAAATAACACAAGAGGAAGACCTCTCTAGATCCTACATGTGAAGAGGAGCTCTTATAGGTAAACTGGGGAACAGGTTTCATGCTTTTCACACCTTTTCCTCTTCCTGGCCTTTATTGTAGAATCACTGTCCCACTGAGCAGATAGAGCTTACTGAGGCCCAGGGGAGTCACGCCTCCTTCAAAGAGAGTTTAGGCATTTTCCCCCACTTTTATCTTGAACCCTAACCCAAGACACTTCTATTACTGGAGGGAGGATGTCTGGGTGGTAGACGGAGCAGTAGGGCAGAAAACAGCAAGGAGAGAGCCAAGCAAAGAGGTAAAGTCTCTAGACCATAACATGAAGGTATGTTGTTCTGGCAGGTCTGCTGCCTCCCACCTCAGACCCAAGGGTTTTCTCTCTCCAAGCCTCAAATTCACACTCAGTTAGAGCAGATACTCTCCAGGAGCAATGTAATAACATAGGGAAATCCTACCTCATTCACGTTTGAGTTGCCATGGAGCTTTATGGTGATATGTCTATTGTGGACACTCATAGAATGAACAGGGTAGAAAGGAAGGAAGCAGGAGGGGAAAGAATGAGGGAGGGAGGAGTGAAGATATCCTTACTACCACTCATGTCTATCCAGAACAACATACAATGCTGTTGAAAAGACAGGAAAAGAAGGCACAATGCAGTTGGGGGACAAGACTGTGCCAAAAGGCATTAACCAAGTAGAACCATGCAACGGTTGAGTAACATGGCTGAGAACTGGTCACAAATGTAAAAAATGAATACACACAAAGCACAGGGAAGCGGAGTGTGGGTCCGACTGGCTCAAAGGATTAGTTTCATTTTAGTAGAATAAGTGGAAGGAGGAAGGTTTCTCAGGTGAAGGTAACAGCTTGGATGAAGGCAAAAGGAGGTCAGAACAAATAAGGAATGTGTGCAGAACAGATGCTCCCAATTCATATCTACAAATATTGACACACTCTCTCTCTCTCTCTCTCTCTCTCTCTCTCTCTCTCTCTCTCTCTCACACACACACACACACACACACACAGTACTGCCTAAGGCACAGGAGTGAAGATTAGCAAAACAGAGTCCCTGTTCTCCAAAAGCTGCCACGTTGTTACCAGCTCTAAGAATCTAGGAGTGGGAAGAAACTAGCCAGGCCAAATAAAGACTCTTTTCAGAGAATCCTGGAAAGCTGGTAGGCTGGCTTCTGCTTAGACATCCCCAGACAGGGGATGACATAGGCTCCTCTGGGTCCTCTCTTGGTTGATATTCATGATAGAAAGTTTACTTTACAATAACTAAAATCCTCCCACTTGTTCCCACAAAATGCTGCTTTTGTAATCACAATCATCAATATTATGAATATCCCTTTATTTCTCCATGCCAACTCCTCTCTGTGGGCTTTTTCCCAGGACACCATGGAACTGTGCGAGAGTGCTGGGGCCACTGCCAACCTGTGTGGATGGCCCCTCTTCCTTCCCAGGTGCAGGTGCCCCAGGGCAGGCCACCACTTGCTCCCAGCCCCCTTGCCTCTGTGCTTCAGTCACGGTAAAAAGCCCACCTAAAGCTCCAGTCTGGCAATATCACACACGTTTCTGGGCATAAAATGGCCAGAACTGTCAGGAGAAATGTCAAGAGGAATATCGTGGAGCCCCCAACTGCTCTCTTTCCCACCCTGTTGACACACCCTTTGAAAGCTGTGGGAAGTAGAAAATTGCTCATCTTCTTTTAATCAAGGACACTATTTAAGATGCTTAAGTACAATACTATTTTAAAATGGGCAGTTTTATATAAAGGAAAGGAGAAAAAGTATAGCAGCAATGTACAGTATATCAGATTGAATTAGTTTTTCATGCCACAACACGTAAACAAATCTGTTTAATTAGAACACCTTGTTTTTACTGCATTCTGAGCCATTTTTCAATGATGAGGGGGAAATAAGACGATGGGGAAGGGATTCTGAAATTTCTCAGGGAACCCCAGGAATCTTCTCTACTTCCCCTAATGACCCAGCTCCTGGGGTGTTCCCCTCCATTCCCCATCAGTGCCCCCTGGCACCCCCTGTTCTCACACAGCCCCTTCCCCCAGAGGCCTTCAAAATAACCTCTATTCCCAGAGATTTCAGAAGATTTTATGCACAGAGGGAAGATGAGATGTGGTCTCCTATACGATGATAACTTGGGACCCCCAGAAAATAGAAAGAGGGAAACCCTCAAAGCCCCCAAAGCTCCAAAAGCAGCTGGCAGAGGACAACAAGCTCTGGGCTCGAGTTCCGCATCTGAATCTGGCACTGGGGGATAGGGGGGTAGGGCTGTGGAGTTTGTCCCCCAGTTCAGGCCTCTGTCTCCTCATTTATGTAGAAGAGAGCTCGGCTAAGATCCCCTGACAGCCCCCACACTCAGGGATTCGGACTCGTGCCTTGGACTTCACACTACCATACACACCCTCCTGGTACACAGAGGCCTCCATCAAGGGAGCTGACAGAGATCTGTAGAAAGCAGCTGCGTGCCCTCCGCAAGCCTGATGAGAGCCCAGAGGATGCCCTGATCTCCCTGCACTGTCTGCTGCCGTTGTCTCCTCCCCAAATGCACACTCCCTGCTCCCTACGCACACCCCTGCTTCGCCCCTCCCCCACCATTGCACTCACACCTGCAGGGGTGAGAGTGTTTGTATTTTTGGTTTCTGGTTAGTTTCCGAACAAGCAGAAGATTTAAGCTTTTAATCCATCTGTTGGGTGCAAAGCATAATATATTCTGGGAGTGGATTAGGGGACTAAATTTGGGAAATGTGTTGTCAAAATGTGGTTTTGCAATGCAAGCTTATTGATGAGGGTGTCATTTGGAGTCTGAAGGCCTTTTGGGAGCTGCTGTATGAGGAGGGGCGGAGACTGGGGGAGCAACAGGTGCATACAACTTGCCCTCCACAGAATGTGGAAGTGGAAAACATTCTTTTGGGGGTACCCCAACCACTCTTTCCTGGGCTCTCCTCCTCCCCTTGCTTCTTCTCTCTTACAGCAAGATGCTACACCTTTCAGGACCCTCCCCTCAACAGGAGACTGACATATATTTATTCACACTCAGGAGTGAGAACTAATAAGACAAAAACCTCAATTTCTCTGGGATACGTGCCTTTTAATGATGTTCAAAGGCTCATGTTCTTGTAGTGTGGATGTAGGTATCAACCAACATTTAGAGGGGATATTGAGAGGGGGAATAGAGAGAAGAGAAGACCCACCTCACAGACCCAGACACAAGTATCTGCTAGCGGCCTCTCACCCACGTGACACCTAGGATCAGCGGGGTCAGAGTACAGTTACCCTCTTGTGCATTGGAAGTGGTGGAAACATGGCTTCTGTCTTTTTCCTGACATCACTCCCCATAGCTGTCCCCTGTGTCCTGAGCTTCAGATGGAGGAAATGGGAGTGCACAGCCTGGAATGCAGAAGTCAGCTGCAGACTCGGGACAGCTGAGCGGCAGCCATAGGATTCCAGGGTTCGAGGGGAGGTGGCACAGAGGGATATGGGGGGAGCTATCACTCACCCACCCAGGCTGAGCTGGGCATATCACAGAAAGGCGACAGCTCCTTAGAGAACATCTACAGCAATGTAGGAGGCCCGTCCACAGCATCCCTGACTAGTAACCACTCGTAACCAGTAGATTGTCCCCAGAGAAGGAAAGCTAACTACCCTTCAGATAAGCTGACCACCATGTGCCAGGTATAGACTGACTAGGCAGAAGAGAGAACATTGACCCCTAATACATCAGTAGATCAGGAAGATCACATTCCAGCCCCCATACTATACATTTGATACAGAAGGCTGGCATGAAGTCTCCCCATCAGACCCATTCTGTCCTTTTGCCAGCTTACTTAAGGATGCGGCTGAAACTTCTTCCAGTTCATAGGCTTTGCTCCTAGCTGATCCCTGTCATCCCCCATCTGAGAATTGCCAAGTATTAATCAATCCACTATCCTGCTCCAGAAAGGAGCTTAGTGCCCTGGGGCATATGAGAAGTATAGTCCTTGGCTTCAGACAGTTCACAACTCATGTGGATCTGGGGGAGAAACAGCACCTAGGACATGGAGAATGATTTCAAACAGAGCAGGGGGATCATGGGAAGGCTGTGCGGTAGGGTCTGGATGTCAGTTCAGTAAAGTTAAAGGAAAAAAGTAAGATCCTTTATAGTGGGAAACCACGGACACAGGAGAGAGCCCACCCCTCCCAATACCACTGCCTCCATCTTGCTTCTGAATAGGACAGTGCTCATCTGATCTACTTCTCATTAAAATCTCCAAAGCCGTTGAGCCTCCTTATCTCTTTCTCTCGTGGATGGTCCCAGTTTGTCTCAATACAGCCTCGGTGTTTTAAAATAGAGTTTGTCTGTATTGCCTCATGGACTGAGGTCAGGGAGCCCAATTTTGCTTTCTTATGGTCCTCTCCCTGCAACAAAGGAAAGTCTGGGAAATGGTTCAGGGTTCCATATTTAGAAAATGAAAAATGCCCTGGTACTGCTGTGCCCTGAGTGGAGGGATGACAGACAACGAGAGAGGAAACGCTAATGCTGATGGTGGCACTGAAACCACCAATGGGACTTGATGCAATAATCTGACAGGAGAGAATCTTAATAACATAATGAACATCCCTGTGGGGTAAGGAATACCAGGAGTAAAAAGCCGGAAAAGCCTGAGCAGTTCCTTTGGTGGTTTCCATATCACTAACGTTTCTCCATTGTCTTTTGCATTATCAGTTTTTCACTCTCTACTGGATTATTACCATCAGCACATAAACATGCCATTATGTCTGCCATTAAAACTCTCTTGACCCCGCATTTCTTTAGCCACTGACCCATTTTCGTTGTTCACCTCTGCAACAGACCTCCTCAAAGGATTATCTAGTCTCTTCCAAATCCCTCTCCTCAGTTTCTCTCTTAAACCCACTCCAGTCTACCTTTTATAAACACCTCTCAACCAAAACTGTTCTTGTCATGATCCCTAGTGACCTACACATTCTTATATTCACTCATCAATTCCCAATCTTCATCATACTTGCCCTACTTGCAGCATCTGACAACACTGTCCACCTCCCAGGACTGCACGCTCTCTCTACATGCTGAGAGGGGCACCTCCTCAGTCCTCTTTTTCACCGAAACTCACCACCTTGCTGATATGACGAGGTCCATGACTTCATATACTGCTGTGAGCTTAATGACTCCCAAATGTGTTACTCCAATCTAGATTTTGCTCTTGATTTGTAGACATGTGTCTCCAACTGCCTCCACTTAAATGTCTATAAGGTCCCTCAAACTCAACGTGCCTAAAACTGAACACCTAGTTTTTCCCACCCCAGTGTCATCCTACCCACAGTCTTTCCTGTCTTGGTTACTCAAATGAAAAACCATGACATCAACCTTGACTTGTGTTTTTCTGTCACACCCATATCTAATCTGCCAGTACATTCTACTTGTTCTACTTTCAAAACATATCCAAATTCAAGATGCTCACCATCTCTACTATCACCACCCAAGCCCAGTTGACTGTTGCCTTCTTCCCTGAGTGCTCTCACGACCTCCCTGCCTTATCAGAGGTATTCTTAACATAGCAGCCACATGCTTTAAAACAGAACTTGCAGGGCACCTGGGTGGCTCAGTCAGTTGAGCATCCAACACTTGATTTTGGCTCTGGTTACGATCTCAGGGTCGTGAGAGCGAGCCCCACGTGATGCTCCATGCTCAGTGCCGTCTGCTTGTCCCTCTCCCTCTGCTCCTCCCCCCTGCTTGCCCTCTCTCTCTCTCTCTTTCAAATAAAGTTAATTAGTTAAAAAAAAAAAAACAGAAGTTTCATGGCATTTGACATCAGAATCAAGTCACATGTCTTTTCAAAACCTTCCAGTAGCACCTAGCACCCCATTCCACTAAGACTAAACTGAAGCCCTTACAATGACCTACCAGGCCCTACTCTTCATGACCTCTCCAACCTCAACCCTATTACTCTTCCCTTCCCTCCCACATGGTCTCCAGTCACACTGTCCTTCATGCTGCTCCTCAAAAACACTCTGCATCCCTACCAAAGACCCTTTGCTCTGGAGTTCCCCTGACTAGAATATTCTTCCCCCCAAGATCTGCTTGACCCATTCCATCATCTTCTTCCAAGTCTTTGCTCTCACTTTTTCAGGAAGGCCCACCCAGCCACCCTATTGAATCCTGTAACCCACCCCCACAGCATCACACCCAACCCCCTTACTCTCCTCTACATCCTTTCATAGCATCAACATACTATATCATTTACTTATCTTCATATTATTTATGCATACATCTTCCCCAACTGAAATGTAAGCTCCACATGGACAGGACTTTTTGTCTGTTTCATTCTCAAATGTACTCCAAGTGCCTAGGGCAGTGTCTGGCACGTAGGTGTTCAATAATATTTCTTGAATGAGTAAACTTCTTTTTACCATCCAAACATAGACTGTTTCACCTACTTCTCCCAGGTAAGGTCTCTACGAGTCTTGCTTTTTGAGGTAACAAGTGTCTGTATTTCTTTTTTTTTCCTTTATTTTTATTTTTTTTTTAATTTTTTTTATTATATTATGTTAGTCACCATACAGTACATCCCTAGTTTTTGATGTAAAGTTCCATGATTCATTACTTGCGTATAACAAATAATGGTTATAACAGCTACAGTAGCTGCAATTTATGCATTGCTTACAAGATATATGATCTACCAGCCACCTGTGGAAAGCTCACGGCATACCAGGCAAGGACCTTAACAATGACCATCTTTCTACATTTTTCCAATAGTTCAGGAAGAGAGTATGATAAACTGCATTCCTGGGCCCAGGATTTCACCCCCTCCCCACCTGCAGTATCCAAATCATTGCGTAGCCCTTCTGATAGCATGGTGTATTTCCTCTCCCCTTAACTTGGAGTGTGGTCATGCAACTGGCTTTGGCCAATGATATATTAGTAAAAATGATAGCACTGAGTTCCTAATCTAGGCCCAAAACAAGGTTTTGAATGTTTCTTCTGGTAGTAGAGAAATATGAGAGACACAGAGCCACCTAAGTGAAACCCAAACAAGATCAGACAGCCCTAAGTGACACTTGGCCCCATGAGCAGTAAAGATGGTTGTTGTTTTCAAGCCCCTGAGCTTTGGAGTAGTTTGTTACACAATAATAGTTAAATGAAAGAGGTATTCCCATATTTCTCATTTTACATGAGGACAACGAGACTTAGAAAAGATAAGTAACACGCCCAAGATTTCACGACTGGTGAACAGTGAAGCCAGGGTCTCCCTCAGGTCCCAGAGCCTGTGCACTAGCCAGTAGGCAACATCACCAGCTTCCTTCTTGCCTTCCCTGTTCTTCTGTGCCACACAACACCGGGACACACTCTGAACTCCTCTCTAATTGTATCTACTTATTCATTCACTAATTCAGTCACACTTCCAAAAAAACAAAGCAAAAGTTGATTATCACATTAACTTGTAAGTTGCTGGAAATGCTGAGCTACAACCTGAGCAATGTGAAACAGAAATGCACCAAAAAAGGGAGAAAACACACAAAGCGTGTAGCTGGAGAGAGATGTGCCCAAATGAGACTGAGAACAGTAACAGTGGGAAAGCGCTGGTGACATCTGCCGTAGACGTTCCCAGAACAGAGACCCTGATAGAGCTTGGGACAGCCTGCTTCAGGACAAGGTGCTTGAGGCTACTGACAATTTCTGTCCCGGGTACTGTGTGGAGTGCAAGCCACCCCCCTCACAGACACTCCTTAACTCTCACAACCTTTCACTTCTCTCTCCTCGCAGAGTAGGATAAGAGAGCCTCGTATTATTAGTCACTGCCACTCAATGTTAAAAATAGACAAGGCATTTTCAGGCTTCATCAAAACAATATCATGATGAGTCACTTATTTTTCAAGATTGTGAATATCCAGAAAATATTAAAACGTTCCCAAGACAGGGAGGCAGTTCTCATTGTAAGAAAATGCAATTCTTTATAAGGATTTGTGACTTGTCTGGTGCCATATGGTTAATAAGTGGCAATAATCAAATGGAGAACAGAGTAGTTAAGGATGAGCAGAGCAACAGCTAAAGAAGAAAAGCAGGTTATTCTCTGACCTTGGGTGAGTTGGTAAACTTTTCTGAATTCCTGCTTCTCTATCAATACGTTGGAAATGATAATGCCTACTTCATGAGGTTGTGGTGAAGTTTAGGTAACTCAGAAAATAAAGAGTCCAAAAAGATGCTTGGCATGAATCCTTGGGCATAGATACAGCATCACGCCATCCAGTCAATACAGAGTCAGTGAACGTCTACCATGTGCCAAGTTCTACGATACATCCTGGGAATGCCGAGAGACATAAAACGGATGCCTCCCTTCTGGAGCTCATGGTCAAGTAAGAGATACAAACAAGTAAAACTTGCAGATACGGCACAGTGACCCGTATGCTCTGTTGATCTACATACAGGAGGCAGGGAACACTCACCAGTTTGCAGTTTCAAACCCCCAGTCCCAAACCTGGGGCACTTGTCAAAACTTCAGAAGAGGTTCAAGTGATAATGCAAAGAACATATTCATCAGGATATACTCGCCCTGTAACAAGATGGGCAAGACCCATTCCAAGCCTTTTAATGAAGCAAACCTGGAATGAGGACTTCCAGCCTAAGGGGAAATAAATAGTCCTGCCCTATTAGAACTCAGTGAAATACACTGAATTGCATCCACTGGGACCTCTGACTGTCCTCATTCCGCATTAATCCTCCTATGTATTGAATTCTTACTCCACACCCTCACATAATCCTCATAACTTCCCTGTGAAGTGAGTGCTGTTATTTATCCCCTTTTCACAGAATAATGAACTGGTGTTTGAAAGTTCAGCAACAGCTTGCAGTTGATAGCCAGGAACCGTAGGGCTGGGATTCACCCCAGACCAGTTAGCCAGCTCGGATCCTTCTCTCTTTCTTAGCAGGCCTGGCTGGTGGGGGCAAAGGCGCCTCAGCAGACATTTTGTAGGGTGCTCTTTTGGACCCAAGCCTATTTATGATTGCTCAGTTCCTAAGAACCACAAGACCAAATTGGGGTTATAAATATAAGTGTTGCGGGTGATCTAGGCTGTCTGAGTTATTAGGGAAGACTCTGCAATAGAGTTGGGACTTCAGTTTGTGTCCGGGCAGAGAATAAAGGCAACATCCGATCCGTAATTCTTTTGATAAAGATGCATGTTCTGTGCACTGAGCTGCAGTTTATTTCTTATTTGTCTGCGGCTTCCTCTTCCTTAGAACATGTTAGATGTGTAAAGAAAGAAAACAACCGAGCGGCTTCTATTACTGTAATTACAGCATGACACTACAGTGATTGAAGAGTAAAGCACCTCAGGGGCTGGGGAGAGGAGGGACATATGCCAAGGGAGTCACCCGTGCCTGTAGGAGGGCAGGTCGCAGGGCTCGCAAACAAAGAATGAAAGTTCTCATTACACAAGATTCTTATCTGTTCCTTCTAGCAAGCCCAGCACGACCCCAACTTAGAAACTAGTGATTAGTTCACGATTCTATCTGCTCCTGGCCCTCCTGACAGGAATTATTCTCTCTTCTCAGACCTCCCATAATCCATTAACTATGCCTTTTTTGAGCGATTTGGCATTCCCCATTTTGTATGATGCTTATGTATGTGCAAATGACTACTTCCACTGAGCTTTAATCTCCATGCGGGCAGGAGCTGCTCTGATGTGTCTCTGAGTCCCTCATGGCAGATGCACGCGCCCACTGTATTCTTCATTAATGTCTAGTGAGGGGATGAAGATACAGTTCCATCCTTTGAAAAAAAAATCTCTTAATTACACTGCTTCCTTCAAAGATCTGGGCAGATGGACAAAAAGAATTGTGGTACTCTTCTCAATCTCTACACAACAAGGTCTGGCTCTTGGAAATGTCTGCTCAAGTCTCAGGAAAGTGATAACTGCTAAGATCAGTTGATGAAGACCATGGGCAAAGCCTAAGAGGGATATTTAGAATTTGAGCTGAGATCAAAGGAATACTAAATCCAACCAGCTCCCTTCCAATCCACTGTACTGCTGGCTCCTGGCTCTCCTCCCTTCGTCATCATTGCCATCCACTCCCTATGCCACTGGGGCAGAGACCACACCCTGTGTCCTCCAGTATTTCAGAAGCTCCTGACCTCAATCACTCCCCCTCTTCCTTCTAATCTGTACAATGCTTCTAGGTTCAGAAAGTTATTTCTGAAACTCTTACCTTAATTATATTGAGGAATGAATAAGTATAGTGGTTGAACATTGAAAATAGTCAGATTGGACTCCGTCCCAGCCCTACCACGTATTAAGCCTCAATCATCTCATCTGTAAAATGATGATAATAATAGTACCTGCCTCCCAGGCGGTGGTAAACATTAAATGAATATTATGCATGTTTCCCAGAATACCAGGTTCCTTGCAAGTCTTCAAGAGATAATAAGAAACAGAAAAAAACAATTTATTTCCCTCTTCCCAAATCTGCAATACCAAATCTGCAATTCCCGATGCTTACAAGGTACTTGCCTTTGCTTGACATCCCCAATCCTCCAGAATGTAAGGGCTCTACCCTCTCCAACCCCCACCAGCCACCCTCTGCTTCAGCCAGGATCACACCATTTCTCCCTTTCAGAGAGCTGGATTTTTCCCTCTACTGATCTAAATTCTGTCATCCAACAGCTGGGTAAATATTTGGGAACAATCTTTAGGAGCCCCCTACTCAGAACATATTTTAAGATATAGTCCAGATTGATTCAAGAATTCAATGTTTTATATATGTGTGTGGGTGTACTGGTGTGGGTGTGAGTGTGTGTGTGAACACAAAGGAAAAACAAGATAAAATTAATATGTTATTATTGTGCCTACAGCTTCTCATATATAAGAGCAAAAGAAAAATATAAAAATAAAAAGATGACTAGATTTGACCACACAAGAGCTAAAAAATATATATACATATATTCCTGCCTCTAAAAACATACCACAAACAATGCTGGAAAGTAAAAAATCAAATGAGGGGAAAAAATGACAACACCATATATGCTAAACAAAAGATTAATAATTTATAAAGACCTGTTACCAATCAATAGAAGGAAAATGCCAATGGAAAAAGAGGCAATGTACTTGAAGTAGCAAATCACAGAAAAAGAAATGCAGAAGATAAACAAATACATAGGAAAATGCTATCCTTATAATAATCAGATAAAATCAGAGTAAAGCCCAAAGTCCCACTTTAACCTCCCAAAACGGATACTGCCCTTTGCAGCAAGTAGCAACCAGTATGGGCAGACCTGTAAATACACAGGGACTCATACTGGTGGGGTGGTCATTGAGCACAACCTGCCTTGGAAGCCACTATAACAAGATGCACAAGAGGTTTTAAAATGCGAATAACTTTTGACCAGTAATTCTACCTTTAGGAATTACTCCCAAAAGAATAACGATAGATAAGCACCAAGATTCTGTATAGATTTTTACCACAGTGTTTTCTGCAATGAAAAAAAACGGAACAGCTTACATTTTCAACAGGAAGATGTCAAAAGGAAGTGAGAGCATATCACATGACTGAATGCTGTGCAGCCACTCAAGATTATAGTTTAGAAAAATATTTAATAGAAAAATAGCCACAACATATTTTAATTGAAAAAGTTAGGGAGGACTCCAAATCTGTAGTATATTCCCAGAGGAAAAACTGGGGAGATATCATGCTAATGCTAAGCAGTTATCTCAGTAAGGGAGAATTACCAAGAATCATAATTCTGTTATTTCTTTTCTGTGTGGGAAAAAAAAAATGATTATAAATGAAACACAGACAAATGGATCCTCCCTAGGCTTCAAAGTTAGCTCAAAGTCCTACATCTTCCATAAAGTCTTCTCTGACTACTCTGGACCTCACTAAACTACTCATCCTTCACACTCTTTTAGCCATTATTATCCATGTTATACAATCACACTTTTTTTTTTTTAAAGATTTTATTTATTTATTCGACAGAGATAGAGACAGCCAGCGAGAGAAGGAACACAAGCAGGGGGAGTGGGAGAGGAAGAAGCAGGCTCATAGCAGAGGAGCCTGATGTGGGGCTCGATCCCAGAACGCCGGGATCACGCCCTGAGCCGAAGGCAGACGCTTAACCGCTGTGCCACCCAGGCGCCCCTACAATCACACTTTTGATCATATGTTTCCTTGTATTGCTATCTAATGACCCAAGGTTTGATAGTATTAGTTCTCAGGAAGAATTCATTCAAGAACCACTCATAACTGGAACTACCTTACCCACAGCAGATTGTCTTTCCCAAGATGGCTGCTACGATTTCTCCCATACTACATAACTCTTCTTACATTGGCATTGACAGTCCTCCTATGAAAAGGCAGGGTCTATGTTCTCTGCCCTTGAATGAGCAAGGCTGTGACTACAGCAGAAACAAGCCATGTGACTTCTGAGGCCAGGATATAAAAGACAATAGTGCTGCCACCCAGTTCTCTCAGGATGCTCTTTTTTAGACTCCAGCTGCCATTTGAGGAGGAAGCCCACGCCACATGGAGAGTCCATGTGTAGGAGTTCATTAGGCTAAACGCCCTAGCTGAACTTCCAATCAACATCCACCAATATGCAATGGCCACATCATATGCCACAGCCACCAATATGCAAATGAGAAAGCCTCTGCGATGACTCTGATCCCATGCATTATCTGCCTGCAAATACGTAGGAGACCCTGAGAAGGAACTGCCTACCTGAATCTCATCAATCCCTGAACTTCGAGAGATTACAACAATAAAATGATTGTTGGGGCACCTGAGTGGCACAGTCGGTTAAACGTCTGACTCTTGATTTTGGCTGAGGTCCTGATCTCAGGATCATGGACCCAAGCCCTGTGTCAGGCTCTGTGCTCCACATGGAGTCTGCTTGTCCTTCTCCCTCCCCCTGCTTGCTCACTCTCTCTCTCTCTCTCAACCTCTTTCAATCTCTAAAATAAACAAATAAATAAAAACCTTTTAAAAAACAAAAAATAAAATGATTGTCATATTTTCAATCATTAAGTTTGGGGGTGATTTGTCACATAGCAATTGATAACCGGAACTTACTCACACTTCCTTTTTTTTCTTTGCTGCCTCACTGATCTCCTTTCTGGAACACTTTAAATCCTAAATCTGTTGGTCCTATAAAAATTAACCCATGCATATTTGTTATATAAATGAATGAATGGATGAATGAATGAATAAAAGTCCTAAACATCACTGTATTCCTTAGTTCCAAACGTATGCATGCTAATGAGTATTCTTAAGAACTCTGACCTAAGAGAACCAGCATACTCTGAACTTTGGTTCCTTCCACATACTTTCCTTCAGTTACACCTCCAACTATCCAGCATACAGAAAAGTTTTACTCACTATAAAAGAAGAGCTAATGTAGCAAGAGAACCAATGAAAAAACTGATGGTTCTGAGCTTGCCCTTTTCTCAGGAGAAGCCACTTTCTAGGAAAAGATGGACCGCCTTTAGCAACCAGCATGTTACAAGGCTACTGTTATCCTCCTACCCTCGGTCAATAGGATGTCAGCTACAGAAATACAGCCCCAAAGAGCAGACAGAGCCCCCAGTCCCATTAAGCCATCACTGCCAAAGCCCTGGGACAAGGTGCCACCTGTGTGGTGTGGTTTGAAGGGCAAAGGGTCTTCTCTGTGCTAATCCACCACTTTAGATGCCCTCATGGGGTAAGCATTTTCCCCTCCAGGCTCTTTCATTAAAGAGAAATTCCCTGGGAAGGGAGCATGCATTCGCAAAGTGACAGAACTGGCAGGGGCACTATTGTTATTTTGCCCTAGTATCTCTTAGTGAATGTGTTCCTGCAAGTTTGTCCCTGGACTGGAGGGGTAATTGAGCACAAATGAGGCAGGGGTTCGTGAATGAGGACATCCATAGGGAAGAAAAAAAATCAAAAGAAGGGAAGTCTAGGAGCTCTGAAATCAAGCTTCTCACATTTCACAATCTCACCAAAATTGGTTGATGCTGCCAGGGCTTCTCTCAACCTAATGGGAACTGATTACATTTGATTTGTCATCTATTTTTAAGGTTTTTGATAATAAGTGAAACTGAGATTTGGGACTAGTGTCACACCCATCGTTTACTGGGCTTCAGAGACCCTTAACTTGGGCCTTGCTTTTGGGGGGTACCATCAAAGCCATAAGCAGGAGTCAGCTAGACCTCAAAGTTTCTTTGCTTTAATACTGTCATCTCACCAGGTGGGCCTAGTGACTGGGAAAGGTAAGGATGTCATGATTTAAGGGTGGAAACAGGGAAGTAGAAGGACTTCTTGCAAGCACAGCCTTACATGAAATGCTCTTTAAAGGCAGTGGGATTGTCTCAGATCCTGAAGAAGAATTTGATGATTGACTTTTCTCATCCTTCCTCTCTAGACAATGTTCAGGGCAAGTATAGGAGGATGATTGGCTCCTTTGTATTGTATTAACCCAATATTTGAGAGGTTTCTTTGTTTGTGGCTACTAATATGCTGCTCTGGGCTCACTAGGGAACCCACCAAAGCCAGTGCCATGGTGCAGTATACTCCATCTACCTGACACCAAGTATTCAGTTTAACAGAACTGACCACAGACAAAAGGGATTTTCTTTTCCGTTTTCCCAGAAGTTGATTTTTTTTTCTGCCAACAATCTACTTGCCAGATAAAAAATTAAGTTCAACTCAAGTTTCGTCCCCTAGATTTCTCAGCAAATTTCTAAAACGGAGCTCCCTGCCATTGTCATCAGCATCACTATCACCATCATCACTATGTGCCCACATTCTCCATCTTTCCTGTCACCCAACCAGGTTGGCCTCATTACCATCACCATCTCCAACATTAGTGCCAATTAATCATCACCATTAACATCATCAGAATAATGGCCTTAGCAAACCCCAACTGGGAAAGGCCTGTTCCCATCGCCACAGGAATTTCCATATTAAGACTTCCAAGCCCTCGAGCTCTGGAATATACTAATGGAGAGAAACCGTGTTGGAAAAGACCCCTGGGAGAAGCTGAGAGGGAAAGCGTGCCCCAGTCGCCTCTCAAAATATCCAGCAAGCAGCCATCGGGGAGCATGTGCCCGTTCTTTGAACTCCCTCAAAGTACCTTTCATCTGTTCTAAATCCAGGATCATCTTTGTACAGGGCTTGCTGTTTCTGGATAAATCCTTGGCCCTTGTTCAAGCCCTGGACTGTGTCAGGATGTTCCACAGACCCCAGCAGGAAAGCATTGCTAAATGAGCCTTTCCAGCGGGACCCCTTTCTAGTGACACGGATTCCAAATCCCAGCCCAGAGCGTCTGCGCTCAGCAGTACCACAAGGCAGCGACCGACATCGAATTCTCATTTCAACGCCCATCTTCCTGGAGGAGGCCCCCACACCCACCACAAGAGAGTCCGCAGCTGATACTTCTTTCCTAGGGCACTCTATTTTCGGCTTCATATCATATCACGGACTCTCCTTCCCTGTGGAGCAAGCTGGCGAAACATTTTTTTCCTTGCCTAAGCATTTGCTTTGTATCTGATTCAAATCTCTAACCTGAAAATGGGGAGAGCAAGACAACAAGACACCGAGAGGAGGGCCCCCTTCTCTGCCCGTAGACCGTACCTCACCCCCGAGACTTGCTGTGTGAGATTCAGCTGATATCCTCCCCTCTCTGAGTCCCCACCTCATCTCCCATTGTCAGAGAAAGAGCTTTGCATCATCACCTGCTTCCCTGGGTGTGGCAGAAGACTAGCCCTGTTTTCCTATGTGTATTACTGAAATTAAACACTTTCCTTTGGTATTTGTTTTTTCTGGTTGTCAAATGATCTTTTATTAAGACATTCTCAAAAATAAATGAATAAATAATTTCCTTTGTAGTTCCTAACTAGCTGGGCATTCCACCATGTCACACTGTTGATGTCATCTACAATGTCATGAAGGCAGTGGCCATCAACATTGCACCCCACAGACTGTACAGTTCTCAGGAGCTCTTCAATGGTTCTAGAGAGTTCTCTGGCTAAAGATCACTGCTGCATCTGTCAGGCAATGCTGACAGTGTCATCAAAAGTGGTATTTCCACCGAGCTTTGTGTTTTTCTGCTTCTTTCTGTCTCTGGGGTAGTTCCTCAAAGACTTTGATGATCAGGGCAGAGGCAGGAGATGCCACGTCAATCTGGGCCAGTCTTTTCAGAATGGTCGGGCCCCTGTAATCCTCAGACCTGACCAGTCACCTGCTGCCTTGGCGATGTCATCATCAACCTTTTTTGGAGACAAGCCCCAGGGACCGAGGACAGACTTGGCACTGACTTCCCCACAGTGCACCCCAGGTATACTACTTTCATTTCCTTGAGGTCAAACGTGGGCAGCATGGCAGGCACAGCTGGCGTAGGATGAACCCGGATGCAGGATAACTAAAGAAAGTTGCAAGTTGACCTCCTCGAGCCAAAAGCCGAGAGCTCCCTGATATTTTTATACAGCCTCTATCTTTCATTGCATTTTCATCTAATGTGTCGTGTAAGCCACAACTAACTGTGAGCAAAGCTAAGAGATCTTACTCCCATTTTACAATAAAAAATGGAACTCAGAGTAGTGGGTATCTCTTTCAAGGTCTTGGCTATCTGGAAAGCGGCCGCTTTGGGACTGGACCCCTAGATGTCCTAACTGCTGGAGCTAGATTCCTCACACTTTCCACGTGCTGCCCTGTGCAGAATGAACATGAGTAAATCACAAAACAAGCCTGAAACCAGTGGAAGGGAGCAAGAAAACTATGAATGGATTGTGAAATATGAGTGGACCATGAAAAGTATCCACTTAAATCTGCCTGGTGCTACTCCTGGGGACACTTTCACTCTAAAACACAGAAGGCCCATAGGCCACTCGGAGTCACAGACACCCCACCCAAGACATCAGTGCTGGAGAGAAGAGGTCTCGGGAGTCAGCTTACAAAACATCTCCATTTTATAAACGAGAAGAGCAATGCCCCGTGTGCTCATGGACTAGTGCAGGCTTCTCCAGGACTCAGAGGCAAACTGAATGCCTGTTTCCAGAAGCTTTTCTTTCAGAACGTTATTCCCTCCTTTTAGAAGAAGGACATGACCTCTTCACAGTGGTACAGGCCCAGGCACTTCACTGTAAGCCAGGAGAGTTGGCCCTTGGCCACAGCCACAGGCAGAGGAACGAAACATCCAGCCAATGAACTTGAGTCACTAGGACAAATGTTCTATGAAATGCTCTCTTCAGCAGCCTGCCACCGTGCCTGAACTTTCACCACTAGGTACCCAGTTCCGCAGACTATGGCACAAGAGACTGCAGTCCAAATGTAAAACTGCCACAGGATTATTGATAGCCAGAGCAATCTGCAGCCAACAACAGCCTCGTGTAACCTCATCAAATGACCTTGGCAAGGAGCAGGGCCCTGAAGCAATGAAATGCAGGACAGGCAGGTTTTGACAGAAAGCAGAGGGGATAGGTGGCCCCTGACCTGAAACTTGGAGCTTCAACAAAGGAAATCCTCCTTAGTCTGGAGGCCAGCCCTGGGTAGTTGGGCAATAAAGGGATCCAGGGGAGGGGAGAAGTGAAGTGATTAAGTTATATGGGTAGAGAAACCCTACTGGGCCAAGTAGTAAACACACACACATACTAGCTTGAGCATTAATAAAATAAAAGGAAAGGAAAGGAAAGGAAAGGAAAGGAAAGGAAAGGAAAGGAAAGGAAAGGAAAGGAAAGGAAAGGAAAGGAAAAGAAAGGAAATAATAAAATGGAATATATTGGCTTATGAAACCCAAAGTTCCTAAGATGCACTGGCCTCAGGACCAGCTGGGTTTCTCCTCTGCCTGGCTCTGATTTCCTCTGGGTTGGCTGCAACCCCCTCAAGGAGAGCAAAGACTCCACCTCAGCTCCATGCTCACATGACCGCAGCTTGGCAGCTCCCATGGAAAAACAGCTCTTCCTACCAAGTGCAGAGATAGGCTCTGATTGGCCAACCTCAGATCACATGCCCCATCCTTAACCAATCACCAAGTTCTGATTGGCCAGGTCTAGATCAAGCGCCCTCCCCAGAGCTGCGCTGAACTGACCGCCCTGATTCAGGAGGCCAATTCATTCTCTGCAAGGTCATCAGTCCTACCCCTCACCTCTGCAGGCCTCTGCCACACAGTGGGGGTCCTTAGAGGCCAGCGCTCCCAATTAGGAATACTTCTGCCACCATGACTGCCGATGCTTTTCCCAGAAATGCCACAGTTACCGGCAGGCTTCAGAAGCTCCAGGGTCTTGGGCCGGGTACCAGGGAGCGAACTGCTGGAAGGAAACCCAGGGCCCTCTCAGTTCAGAGCAGGACAGTTCCTCGGGAAGGGAACTCTCAAAAATACTATCCGAAGTAGCCTTATTTGTTTCATTACCTATTGTTTGCTGCCATTCTTCTTCAGCACAAATACTAGCTCTGTGAGGTCAGAGACAGAAGGTTCCCTTGCTTGCAGAATTCACAGGATGGAGAATGGGTGGTACCTGGCCAAGGTATGGACTCAGTCAGCATTTCAGCTTATACCACTGAACTGTGGAGTAGCCCCTAGTCTGTCCTCTGAGTTTCACCCCGACTCAGTCTTGCACTGCTGCAGCCCCTCTGGGCCCCAGGGACAACCATGAATTGTCACATCCCTTCCCCTGGGTCACCTGAGCACAACAGACACATAAATAGCTCTCACCTCTCCAGGTTCTAGATGGAGGGGGCCCTGCACTGCCCTACCCCCACCAAGGCCTAGTTACCTTTGCCAAGATAAGCCATGGAGGTGTGCCTACATGAGTGTAATGCCAGTCAGAGCAACAGCTAAAGGCAGCTCTAGGCAAGGTGTTCAAATCCTGAGTGGTCCAGATCACTGCAGGTCTGAGTGGGAAAGGAGGAGGCCAAGAGCACCAGGAGCATTCTGGGGTCTGCATGGAAGGAAGTCCTGCTGGTGGGAAAAGGGAGCAGGAGAACAGGAAGGAGAGATGGCAAACGGCCTGAGCAAAACTTCGCTTCCCCTCCCAGCTGTCTGGGTCTAGGAAGCCATGATGGGGGAGAGAGGAGGTTACTGCTGTTACCTTCCTTCCTGCACCGACAACTGTAAACACGGGCTCCATCAAACTCTCTGGCCCCGTTTGGAGGCTGCTCGCCCCAGTGAGAACCTCAGCTCCAGACCAGAGTTGCCTAGCAACTTGGGGTCCTGAAAAGAAAGCAAGAGAGCAGAGGAGCCAGACAGGGAAGGGCAGAGGGAAGTGGGCTGGCAGAGAAAGGATATAACCAGGAGGAAGCCACCTTATGCTTAGGCTCAAAACACAGGGCGGGTTTGCAAGTCCTTAGGGTCTCTCCACACCAGCCCCTGGTGTCCCCTCACCCTCAGTGAGATGCCTAATGTCACAGTACTGGCGGTGTTTTCTTTCAAACCACTTACTTCCCTTGAGATGCAAATCCTATGGACTGAGCTGTCCCACTTCAGTGTGGGAAGAATTTATCAGACCCTCTTGGGGAGGAGAAAAGGGGAAATGTGGAAATGCAGTATGGTCCGGGCAGAGGGCTGCTGGGGCAGAGGACACTTTTTGAAGCTCTCTACCTCCACACAAACTGATTTCTTCAAAAAATTACAAAGGTAATTTGGCTTTTTTCAAATTCCACATTCTTAGACCCAACCAAACCCTAGAAAAGGGTATATACCTAAGGATAGAGAGACAAGTGACAGGCAAGCAAGGAACCCAAAGCTTAAAGGATATTGAAGCTGATAGAAAACTGACAGGAGAGGAAAGAAGAGGGGACAAGTGTGCCCCTGGTGTCATTCTTATAGCTACCTGTTGGGTGTCTGATTAACAGTCTCATACATCAGCTCAGCCTAGAGTCTTCGCTCATTCGTTGCTCTCAAATTAGAGCAGTTCTGTCCTCCCCATCCCCATGGCTTGTGTGGTGTGGACTGTGCATGTGTGTGCACGTGTGTGTGTTGGCGGAGAACACCGTGTTTGCTGGCTAAGGGAATGACGGGGCGCCTACGGTGCATGCAGGTGGAGTCTGACTTGCATGTGTATGGAAAACCGTATGGGTTCATGCTGGAAAACAGTCTGATACTAAAAACTGATAGTCAATATTAAACTGATACCAAATAAAGAACTGACTCGAAAGCCAGAAGTCTCTGGACTTTGGAAATGCCTGACAATTTTGTTTTTTGCAGGGCCTCTATCTAGCGTGCACAGTAGAGAGATGGTCTGAGATCAGAGTCTTTCCACTGAGCTGCCCAGAGCATCGTGCGATTATCGGAGCATCCCTACCATGGCTGTGGTTGGATTTCATATTTATCTTGAGTGGGTCAGTCTCCTCTGCAGCGGGTGACCCACGTTCAGGGCAAGACGGAAGACTTGGGCATCAGAACTGTGGTCCCTGCCGAACAGCTGATGCTCTGGGAAAGTTGCTGACAGGGAAGGGACCCTGTGGGCTGCCCTCTCTGCTCCCCACTTCTATCCTAATCAGGAGGTTTCTCATCCTCCTCAGACTGTGACTTTGAATCCCACCACTGGTCTTTGTCTGTGCTGTTCCTTCCACCAGGAGCACTCTCTCTTCTCCTACTCTGCGTCTTCAGACTCTCTGCATCCTGCCTGGGAGCCTCTGCACCCCACAACTGACCCTTCCTATACCCCCGCTCCACTGCCTCCCCTCAGACTGTCCGTGTGACCCACTTCATGGTAATTATATTGTGTCTTCTAATTGTTTCATCTGAGTTTCAGCTTCCCAGCTGAGGCAGGAGACGACTGAAGATGTGCTTCCCTCTCTGACACCTCCCCCCCTTATAGTCCTTGGCTTCGACCGGGGCCTGTCACAAACCTGCTTCCGTTGAATTAGCCATAGCAGCGCTGCCGGAAGACGTGGAATTGGATGGCTAGCGATGTACAAGAGCAAAGGACTTTAGTGTTTACATGAAGCTACTTCCCGTGAATCATATAACTGGAGCCTCACAATACTCCTTTGAGGAAAGCAGGAAAGGGCTTATTATCCCCATGTTACAGATAAGGAAGGCGAGGTTCAGAGAGATTCATGATTTAGTCTGAAGTCACCCAAGCGGGGGAGGGAAGCCAGCCAGCCACTCTTCTCACTCCTCTCCTGCAGGGGGGCCAGGGTGCTTCCTTAAGGCCATTCCTGTCCTCATCTCAACTGTTTGTTCTCCTCATAGCTCCATGCCTGCCAGGTGATGGCCCTCCGGCTGTGTCCTAAATACCCTTCATATCCAAAACCCCAACAGCAGTGCTAAATCCTTGGTTGTGTTTCTACCCCAGAAACCCTGAAAAGAGTTTAGAATTTTGATCACTGTTGTTAAAGGTCAGTAGCTTAATAAGGAATTCAAATACAAATAGTTAAAAGGAAATGTGAGTTAGAGCAGGTAACAATCCTGTAATCCACTTGCCTCCCAAAGCCCAAATGGCAGAATTTCAGGAGAAAGAGATCATTGAGACCCGTACTATCCAGTATGGGAGCCACCAGCCACATGGGGCTACTGAGCACTTGAGAAGTGGTCGATCCCAATTGAGATGTGCTTTCATTGTAAATAAATGTGGCATTTTAAAGACTTCGTATGAAGAAAAGAATGTAAAATATCTCAATTTTTTATAATAATGATGTTAAAATTAGAATATTTTAGATTGAATTAAATTTTTAAAATGAATAAAATTAATTTCACCTGCTTCTTTTTACTTTTTTAAATATGGCTAGTAGTAAATTTTATACTACATATGTGGCTTGCACTTATAGCTCACATTATATTTCTATTGGACAGTGATGATATAGACAAAAGTGCTTTTCCAGTACTTTTCATGTAACTCCACGAAGGTAACTGTATGCTCAGACTGTGATGGAGGTCCCATTATCTGAAGCAGTAAGAATTCAGAGCAGTCCTTCTAGAAATTCCCTCCCAAAAGGTGCCCCTAGCAGTCAGCTTCTCCAGCCTCCAAGGTTGCTGGAGCCAGCTGAGCAAGTCCCTGAGCCAGGCTCACAGTCTGGGCATCCTCTAACCCTCTCTCTTCCTGCATATCCTGGCCTGGCCCCTGAGGGAGGACCCCTAGTTAAAGTTATGCCTTAGAAGTCCCCAAGCTGCTTTGGAGCACTATGTTCTCCTGATTCCTGGTGTCTTCTAAAAGGTTGCTGACTTTGACCAAAGAAAATATATCAGAATTAACAACTGTTTAAAGCAAAGCTAATAGAAAACCAAAGCTGGTGGCATCACAATGCTGGATTTCAAGCTATTTTACAAAGCTGTACTCATCAAGAGAGTACGGTACTGGCACAAAAACAGACACATAGATCAGTGGAAGAGAACAGAGAATCCAGAAATGGACCTTCAACTCTATGGTCAACTAATCTTCGACAAAGCAGAAAAGAACATCCAATAGGAAAAGGACAGTCTCTTCAATAAATGGTGCTGGAAAAATTAGACAGCCACATGTAGAAGAACGAAACTGGACCATTTCCTTATACCATACACAAAGATAAACTCAAAATGGATGAAAGACCTAAATGTGAGACAGGTATCCATCAAAATCCTAGAGGAGACCACAGGCAGCACCCTCTTTGACCTTGGCCGCAGCAGCTTCTTGCTGGACACGTCTCCAAAGGCAAGGGAAACAAAAGCAAAAAAGAACTACTAGGACTTCATCAAGATAAAAAGCTTCTGCACAGCGAGGGAAACAGTCAACAAAACTAAAAGGCAAATTACAAATGGGAGAAGATATTTGCAAATGATATATCAGATAAAGGGCTGGTATCCAAGATCTATAAAGAACTTATCAAACTCAACACCCAAAAACCAGAGAATCCAGTCAAGAAAAGGGCAGAAGACATGAACAGACATTTCTCCAAAGAAGACATACAAATATGGTCAATAGACACATGAAAAAATGCTTCACATCCCTTGGCATTGGGGAAACACAAATCAAAACCATAATGAGATACCACTTCACACCAGTCAGAATGGCTAAAATTAACAAGACAGGAAACAACAAATGTTGGCAAGGATGCAGAGAAAGGGGAACCCTCTTACACTGGTGGTGGGAATGCAAGCTGGTGCAGTCACTTTGGAAAACAGTATGGAGGTTCCTCAAGAAGTTAAAATTGAGCTACCCTGTGACCCAGCAATTGCACTACTAGGTATTTATCCCAAAGATCTAAATGTAGTGATCTGAAGGGGCACCTGCACCCCAAAGTCTATAGCAGCAGTGTCCACAATAGCCAAACTGTGGAAAGAGCCAAGATGTCCATCAACAGATGAATGGATAAAGAAGATGTGATACACACACACACACACACACACACACACACACACACACACACAATGGAATATTACTCAGCCATCAGAAAGAATGAATACTTACCATTTACATCAATTTGGATGGAACTGGAGGGTATTATGCTGAGCAAAATAAGTCAATCAGAGAAAGACAATTATCACAGGGTTCACCTATATGTGAAATATAAGAAACAGCACAGAGGATCATAGAGGAAGGAGAGAAAACTGAATGGGAAGTCATCAGAGAGGGAGAAAAACCATGAGAGACTCAACTCTAGGAAACAAACTGAGGGTTGCTGGAGGGGAGGTAGGTGGGGAGATGGGGTAACTAGGTGATGGGCATTAAGGAGGGCACATGATGTGATGAGCACTGGGTGTTATACGCAACTAATGAATTATTGAACAGTACATCTGAAGCTAATGATGTACTATATGTTGGCTAATTGAATTTAAATTTAAAAAAAAATAAAGCAAGGTAAATATATTTGATTAGAGTGGAATCTGGGGCCTGTCTTGAGTGGCTTCTTGCAGGGAAAAGCCCCCTCCCTCAAATAGCATATAACTTAAATCTCCTGACCTGCGCTGGAAAAAGAATGTACTTATGACAAGGGACTTCTGCCTAGGGTCTTAAGTATGCCTCCAAAGTCCATCTTTGCCTTAGGAATGTAGATATTCTTACCAGCATCATGACCTAAAGATGACATCACTTCCCCTTTACACTCTGCCCTATATGCTTAGGACAGAAAGGAGCACATGCTGGCCACCCAAGACATCCTGACACAAAACTGGATCACCAAATAAGACTTTATTAAACACAGAAGAATAACAGGAGGCTGTCATCTACCCTCTAGCATCCCCAAAAAGGCACACAGCCTTTCAGTAACATGGAGCTCCCTCCTTGCAAAATCTCGGTTGCTTCAGCGTTCTTAGGAGCTGACATTTCACTCTCTCCAGTTTCCATCTGCAAATTGACACCAAGTGAATAAACAAATACAAGTTGCTCTGGGTTTTAGAGAAGGCCAGAACGTGTCAAATTGGAGAAGTGAACAGCTAGTTCAGGGAGAAGAGGATATTTCAATAGAGACTTGGAAAATGACTAGTACTGGATATGCAGAAAGCAAGAGGATGAACAGAACAAAATTGATGCCAAAATGTATATAAAGAAGGAAAGGAAGGGCTAATCTCTGGCCTGAAAAAAGACCCAGGGAGAGAAAGAGAGAAAGAGGTCAGAAAGGGGAAAACACACAGTTCTTCCATCACCTCTTTTAGTTTCCAGAAGATCAGCTCTAAGTGCGATAATATTTATAATCGTAATATGAAATATTTAACATTTATGCAGTACTTACTACATGCTAGGCACTTTATATGATTTCATTAAAACATCATAACTACGCCCATGAAATAGGAGCCAAAGGATTCCCATTTTACAGATAAAGAAATGAGGCACATGGAGGATTATCTGCACAAATGTCTTGTTCTAGCTCCAAAATTCTATGATTCTAAAAAGTACCTCCCTTTCTATTGGCATTGAAAGGCACCTGGAGACTTAAGAAGATAGATTAGAATGAAATGTCTCCAGCAGCTCTCCCACTCTATAAATACGGCCTCACAAGGTAAAGAGAGCACCCCCGTCACCCAATGCCTCGGAGCACATGCTGGTGGACACAGTGAGTTCATGGGTTAGAACCATCAAGTCGAAGTCAGTGGTCAAGCCCTGGACAAGAAAGCGATAGGGTGGGGAAAGTCCCTGGAACTATAGCTTGTCCCCAGAGAGTCCACAGAAATCAAAGGAGGCCACCCTCAGAGGCCATTGCCGGTCTCTCCACTCCAGCAAAAGGCTTTGAATGAAGCAAAAAAAGAAACACATAAACAGCCATTTTCCAGGAGAGCGAAATCTCAGAACCCCCTGAAACACGAATCCACAAAGCTAAGAAAGTCTATAGATTTCGGGCTGCTCCCCACTCTGAGGTAGGGGTAGGGGGCACATAACAATGTCATTTCATATGATTAAAAAAATGTTGCATAAGTAGGGCCAAGGAAAATGGAATAAAATATAAACTAAAAATAAATGGTTGAGTCAACTCATCTTTAATGCCTTTCCGTGTAACATCTATTTTGTATAATGGAATACGACTTTCATACTCCGACTGCAAATTTAACCTTGGCCACAAGTTATGATGTACATTACAATACACTTTTATTATGTTACACAGTATTGTGGTGGTTTTTTTTAATCTATTGCTAAGCCCCTAACAGTATGTCTGCGTCAGTGAAGCCCATCTGTCACAACCACAGTGGAGACATTATTATGTAAATAGTTCTAGGGCCTCCTTTTGGGGGAATTTAATATACTGTCCTAATATCCCAGCCGGAAAAAAAATGTTTATGAAAAAAACTTTTTTTTGTTGTTTTGTTTTTGGTTTGTTTGTTTCATCTGCAGAGAAATGCTGGTCGAGTTGCTGAGGTGTTTTGTTTTTTGTTTTTTAAATAGTTCAAATCTCTTTTCTTCTCTCTCTCACTCACAATGTCTTTAAAAGCTAATGATATGGCTCCTAATAAAATAAAATAAAATACATGAGAGACTTCTTTTAAAACACACCAGCTGAAGTGTAGAGCATTAATATCTTGCAGCCTAGTGCATTAGCCATCCTTTCTATATTACAGTCATATTTCAATAAACTAAGTTTTCTTAGCAGGTGCCATCTTGGATTATTTCTTTATTAGACTGAGTTATAAAATATGCAGAATGGTATGCTGAATTTTCTGTTATTTATTGCCGGTTTTAAACCTTTGCCAAAATCCATACAACTAAATCTTCCTCCTTAGAGGTGGAGAGGCAACACCTGGAAGAGACCTGCAGGCACTTTCACTTTCAGGGCTGCCAACTGGGTGGCTGAGGGGACGAGGGCAGAACCGAACAAAGTGTGGTTTGCAAAACAGAAGATGCCAGTTCCCAGGCTTCTTAGTGCCTTTTAATTACCCATGTCAGGATTTTAAGGCAGCACAAAAAAAGGGGCTAATCACTAGATGGAGTTGGGCCACCAGGACCTCCCACCCCCACATGAACCACGTCCTTGCTTTTACTCACTCAGGCATCAAAGGTTTGCTGAGCACCAGCAAGCAGCGAGTGCTTTGCAAGAAGCAAGAGAAGCAAATGACATACTCCAATACCTCAAGGGGCACCCAGTCTAGACAGGGAGAGATGACATCAGGTACAGAACTTGGGGGATGTCTTAGTCTATTCAGGCTACTATAACAAATTACCATTAACTGGATGGCTTATAAACAACAGAAATTTATCGCCCACAGTCCAGAGGCTAGAAGCCCAAGATCGAGGTACTGGCAGGTTTGTGTCTGGTGAGAGCCCACTTCCTGGTTCACTGATAGCCATCTTCTTGCTATATCCTCACGTAGCAAGAGCTCTCTGGGGTCTCTCTTATAAGGGCACGAATCCCATTCATGACAGCTCCACCGCCATTACCTAATCAGCTTTCAAAGGCCCTCACCTCCAAACACCACGTTGGGGGTTAGGTTTCAACACAGGAACTTTGAGAGGACACATTCTATTTATAGCACGGGCAAAATGGTCACATAATTGTATGGGAGTTTCCAAATAAGGCTGGAGGAGCTGAACAGAAGGAGCTAGGGTACAGAACTCAATAATCAAGGGGAGAGTCTCAAGGCAATGGGGGCTCAGGTGAGCCTTGAAGGAGAAGGGAGGTTTAGCGGCTTAGAGTGGAGGAAAGGTTCCAGAAGACATCACAACACAGAAGTACATCTCCACTCGCTCCAGGCAAGAGA
Organism: Ursus americanus; assembly: GCF_024610735.1. NCBI lineage: Eukaryota > Metazoa > Chordata > Mammalia > Carnivora > Ursidae > Ursus > Ursus americanus. The sequence goes on from NC_142145.1 coordinate 33,971,382, forward strand.
AATGGCACAGTGAAAGCACAGGCAGAAAGAGCACAGAGGAGATGACAAGGAGGAACATGGGCTCAGGGCAGTGGGTTCCCAGTGGGTTCAAGTCTAAAAACCAGGTAAGGTAAACCCAATGGGCATCTGTTTCATGAGGGGTTAAGCATCTTCCTGACAGAAAACCCTCTTAAAATAAGCAGGAGTCAGGAAGCCAAGGTTGGCCCAGGAACACAGCGGTAGTGGTTGGTAAGGGAAGGTCATCCGAGGACAGCATGATTCTTGTCCCCTTTACACACCTACATCCCCATCCAGCCATGTCTCAGGTCTAAGGGGAAAAGTGACTATGAGAAAAATCCAAAAAAAGCTACTTCACCAAAAATGCTGCCAGGTATCACAGATAATCTTCTACTTGTGATGGCACCAAAAGCAGATCCCACAGAGGGGTAAGGAGGCATCCCCTAGCCCGTTGACTCTATACAGCTCCTGTCTCTAGTGTCACCTGTCTTGCAGAGGGGGTGGCCACAGCCACAGTGGCACCCAGCAGCAGATGGCAGTGGTGCCTGGGACAGAAGGACTGAAGTAGGGTCTGGGGCTCAGAGCAGAGAAGGTAGAGGAAACAGGAGTACCCAACAGTATTGACAACAGGGCCCGATGAGGCCACCAACAAGATTTACGGGAAAGTACATATGAAGTTCCATCTGGGAAGCTAAGTGTCTTAGTAGAAGGATGTTCAGGAGTGTCAGCAGGTGGCTTTAGTGAATGTGACTCCATTACCCATGGCATCACGTCCTAGGGAAGCTCAGTATACACAGGTGAGGATAGGGAAGTAATGCCAGCAAGTGTACTGATGTCGAGGACAGGGATGCTAGAGTAGGAGTAGGCCTGTCTGTGGCTGAGCAAGCCCGTGTGGGCAACCGGCCATTCCTCTATACTCTGCTGTCCTCAGTGGGAATCCAGCTAAGCACTTCCAGGCAGAGGGATCCTCCTTGCCCCTGGCTCTAGACAAAGCTAGCTCAGGTCAAAGCCAGGCATATGGGAACCCCAGGCGTTCCTGTGGCTTATCTATGCCAGTCACTCAGTTTCTTCAACGGCATGGACCATAGCCAAGAGTGGTCAGGAAGCGAGACCATGAAAGCCCCATCTGGGCCAGCCAGGAGTTCCCGGTCCCGACAGACGAAGGAGACCCCCGTGGAGAATGAATTTACTTGGTTCTTCCTATGCACCCTGTGGTAGCTCGAGACAGTGGGTGGAGAGAAAGGATGTGAGCAGGAGGACAGGGGGACCTTCCCAGCAGGGCTGAGTCTGGAGCTGCCTTTGAAAAGTGACAAGAATTTGACTTGGGAGTAATGGGATACCCACTGGAAACAGAGAACAGGAATGCTCAGAGTGTCCCCCTTGTCACACTTCCCTAAGATAAATATGCCACGTTCCCCTGAAAATCCCAGCTCTGCCAATAGCTGTGGTATGATTTTAGGCTATTTTCATAATCTTTCTGAGCCTAATGTCCTCATCTGTAAAAGGGGCGTGATAGTGCTTGCCTAGCAGTGCTGTTGTCAGGGGTAGATGAATTAGCAAATGGCACAGAGTGGGCTCCAGGCCTCCTGCACTAGCCCAGCACAGGCATGAGCGGGTCCCCTGAGATCACCTCCCACTGCCACAGGAATGAGGCCATGGAAGGGGGCCCAGCCTGGCCCTGTGGCCCAGGACATCTTCTTCAGGGACTGTGGGAGTCAGGGAAAAGAAGAAGACAAAGAGGAGGAAAAGGAAGGGCCAGGAGAACAGCCATCTGGGAAAAGAGCAGAATGGCCTTTAAAAGTGCGATTTCCCAGAGAAGAGCTAAACAAAAACCTCTTTCCACAGAATTAGCTGTTGGAAACTTCCAAGACTGTCTCAGCTTTGCGGAGAGTAATTATTTGTTAGCCGAAAGGCAGAGTGGGGGGGCTTGCCCGAGGGTGACACCCAGGGATGGGGGACCCTCTGAGAGACTAAGAGGACACCACAGAAGCCGGGGATGCCTAGGGAACAAGCTTTCCTCCTTCACAGGTTGCAGGCTAGCCCCAACACCTGAATCCATCTGGCTCCCCCGAGGATGGGCAGCACTGCGGGGACCCTTGTGGTAGGACCCCACGACAGGCATGAGAGGCCACAGGAAGATGAAAGATATTGACGAAAAATAACAGCTTTTAACTCTCATCTGAACTCTCTACTGAAACTCAGGAACCAGCTAGCAAAGAATGTCAAAATAAGATTGTGTGAACATCTTTTTTCCCAAAATCGCCGGGAAGAGACTTAAGCTCCTTGTTTCACAGTGATGGGACGGACACTCAAGAAGACGCTCGCCAAGACCGTACAGTGACTCTGTGCCCAGACCCTCACTTATTCGAGAAGAGAGCAGGGCAGCATTGCTGCAGCCAGCCAGCCCCGCTTGTGCCTAGGATTGTGAAGGCCAAGAACAAACACTTCTTCCTCCTGGCTGACCCCAGTGTTGCCTCAGCTACTCACCCATCGCCCATGTTCAGAGCTGATGTAGCTGTTTGGGCACGAGTGGTTGATTAGTAAGTGGAAAAGCAAGCACTTTGGGAGGGGCATAACTGGGCAGGCACTCAAAGGCACGGGGAAGAAGTCCGAGGAAGAGGTAGCTCCATTTGGAAGCACCCCGCCAGGATGCAGATGTTCTAGCAGCCGGCTGGGCAGTGGGCCTGGTACGAAGCTGTTCCAGTTCTGACCCCAAAACCCATGCCTCTCCCCTGACCTCCTTCTCGTCTTTTCATTCGGCTTTATTCCCTGCCTGCCCCAATCCCTTCCCTTTTTCCTACTCCTTCCACCTTTTTCTCTCCCCTTTGCTGTATTTCCCACCCACTTTGTCCCTTACACCTAGTCCCTTTCCCTCCCTGACATCCTGTCTGTCACTCACACACTCTCTCTCTGCATCTCTACGTGTCCGGACATTATGGTGTGGAGGAGCTCATCTGGGAAGAACAGCCAACCTGGCAGTATCTGGGTCTTTTTCTTCTGGCCCAATCCAGGGAGTGCAGACACAAGCAAAATATGCCCAAGGGCAGAGGAAGAAGAGAAGGATTTTATGGAAGGACACATTCCATTTTCGTATTCCCTCCACTGAGAGTTGGTTGGAAAAAGAGATTATCAACCCATTGAACAGTCGGAACTCATGGGGCACAGACACAAAATGATTTGCTTTTTCCTCAACACCTGTTTCAAACCAGCCCTGACAAATCCCTTTATTCATTTTTAATGACAATCCAGGCATATCTCTTTGCTGGCTCATCACTTCCAATTGTTAAAAAGCACATATAACCTGAGCCTTGCTCAGAACTCCATCATATATCCAATAAGGCATTATTTCCTCCCTTCCCCTAACACTGGCCAGGCTCTGGACCAAAGGAAACGAAGACAAGAGAGGAGCTTGGTCTACTCTTAGGACATCTCCTACTACCCCCTTAACCCTTGGTGCATTGGGGCAAAAAGGATAGAAAGAAAAGATGGAAAGTGGTAAGTGTCTTACCAGTATGGTGCTATGTTGGTCCTTCTTTGAATTGACTGGTCGCTGCTATCTGCTGGCTTCTAAACCTTGCTCTTCTAAACCATAGTGGCCCTGTGGGAATCTTCAGAGGCCACTCACAGGGCCTGGCTCTGAACAGGTGAGAGATTCGGCTTCCCCTCTACCTGCTTTACCCTCTATCACTTTCTACCTCTGCCAATGGCCTCTTCTCCCCAGGCAATCAACCCCTTGGTGAGTATGGGACAGTGGGACATGCTGTAGAAGGGAGGGCATGAACACTAGAGGTACAACCCAACTTTTACGTGTCAGAACATTCCTAGGCTAGGAGATCTAGGCTTCTGTGCTCTGATTCCTCACTAGCTAGCTCTGTGTCAATTGACTTCTGAAGTTAGCAGAGCTGAACTCAACTTTTAGTTCATAACTTGCTCACTGACTGACTTTAGCCAGTTAGCCACTTTTGCATCCCAGATGCTTCATCTGCAAAAGGGGATTAATAATATTTTCCATCCGGCACTACTAAATAAACTCAGCAGAAGACTGGCATAAAATCAATGTCCAGTAACTGTCAGGCACATTATCTTGCCTCTTGGAACCCTAATTTCCCTCATATTTAAAATAAAAAGGAAAGTTGTGAGCTCCCAAGTTCCTTTTTATTTTTCAGTTCTCTGGAGAATGTACGTGTTTATCTCTTCCAGTCGGGTATTAGCTATGTCTATGCTGGCAGGGACACGAATCTCCTGGCTTGTCTACCCAAGTGTGTGTATTAAATAGAAAGGCTGGGGGACTCAGCTATCAGCAATCTAACCACTTTGTGGATCAATCAGCATCCGTCAGGGCTACACACCCAAGTTAAACCCCTCACCAAGTCTAAGAGAGAATGGGGATGGACAATTAATCATTGTTCATTTCATTGCTAGAGACGGGATACCTGGAACACACTCTGTTCAAAGGGGTCAGGACTGCCATCTGGGTATCAGGAAAATAATTTCTTACTACGATATTTTTGTTTCCAAAGTCACAAGCCACACACCACAAGCCATCTCTAGGACATAGATCCAAAAATGTGATATCATTCTCCTACTGTATTTTGGGGAATTGAAGAACAGAAAAGGAACTTCTTTTGCCCAAGGTCACACAGTATCTAGAATTAAAATTCTCTTCATCCAGTACGTTATTACTCTACTGGCCAAATCGCCTTTAAAACACTTTTCTCCCTCTCCTGGGTCATCCTTCAGGCTCTGCTAAGAGCAAGGAGAGATGTGAAATCTTGGGGTGCCATTTACTTTGTTCTTTTTCCAAGCTGATCAGACTCTGGGAACCACTGAGACTCTGAGGAAAGAGCAGAGCTTTGCAGGTTTGGAATGACTCCAATTCAGAGCATTCTCCACTCTCCCTGGGTTGCCAGTAAAAACAAAACCCAATAACCCTAGGATGCCAAAAAGAACGCAATAATATATTGGGATTTCCTGAAAACCCATGGAGAACTTGGCCAGACAAAGGACGTGTCAACAGCTTTTTTGATGAGTTCAATGTAAATGAATTAGAAACAGATGGATTAAGTTTCCCTTCAAGTACACATGTGCTGGAGAATTACAGCTGAGAAAATGCTTAGCCTCGTGCATTTCCAGGGACTGGTCAACCCCAAACAGGGTGGGATGTTTTGCTGAGTCCCAAACCCTGGCTTCTCCTCCTTTCCCTAAAAATAACTTAGCTATCCAGCTGCTGGATGGATATTTTTCTCTTTTGGTTTTGTTTCATTTGGTTTTCTCACAAAGCATCAGAGTGATAAATGACTTCAAAACCTAGTAGAATGTTCTAGAGGAATCAGACAACCAGAAAACTTTTTTAAAAAATCTGCCACTATGCTCATATCATTCCCGTCACCAGGTATCTTGTGCCTTGAATATTACCTGTTGTTACCAACTCATCTGTCAATGTCAACCCCAAGATCTACCTCCTCTGGAAATCTTTTGGGGGTTATTTTGGTCCTCATGGATATAGAAATCAATCTCTGCAACAATATTTTGAGCACCTCACATGTACCCACAATATTCCGAGCACTTAGTGAATGTGTAAGAAAAGGCTCTTGCCCACAGTCAGTTTTTTATCTATGAAGCTCCTACAAACCTATGAAGCAATTAAGAGATAATAACAGGTGGCATAGGCAGGTCAAAATTAGTGATGTAAGCATTAGGTGTCTTTAAGAATTCAGAGAATGGAGAAGGTCCTGTGTATATTAAAGAGGTCAGGTATAATAATAATAATAACCAACATCCACTAACTGTTGCATGTGTGGGACTTTCACAAATGTTTTCTCTTTGGCTCTTCACAACAGCCCTTTAACATAGACAGGGCTTGCTTTTATAGATGAGAAACAGGGACTTGGGAGGATTAACCTCTTCAAAATGGCACCACTAGTAAATGGTGAAGCAGGGTTAGTGCTCATGGCCATGACTTCTAACCCAGGCACCTTTGCCTTATGTCACACTATTTCTTGCAAAGGTATGTTAACATCAGACAGGAGAGGCTCCCTGGTGTAACTCCACCCTTATCCTGAAATCTCCTTATAACTGGAATCTCCTGGGCATTTCTGAATATGTCCAAAGTTGACTTGCACCCTCCCACCTTCCCATCTTGCTAATGAATTGCACTCACCTGGGATTGTCTCCTTTTTTTCTCCCATTTTTAAAGATTCAGCATAAATTTGTACCTTGGATTTTCTCCTTCTTTGGAACAAACAGGACTTACTGGCTGCATCTCTCATTTGTCAACTAGTTATGCACTGGGCTGCACGTCACTTCTGTTATCTTGGACTTTTGTTTAAATAATCTTAGGTTATTGTTTAGCACATCAGTGTTTCATCTCTGCAGAGATTAGCTAGTCTCTGAGAAGAGCTTTTATGCCTGATACATGTTCCCAACTGTTCTGAGAGTGGTTTGATGCTATGCTAAGTAAGCATGTGTTGACAAGAGTAAAAATCTCCACCTATGATGATGCCTCCCACACCTGTAGTCCCAGTTCCCATTTTGCTATAGGATTCTCCACCAGAATGTTCCACATGCTTCTTAAGCTACTCATGTTAAAAATGCTACCATATAAATAAAATCTTTAAAAAAAAATTGCTACCATCTTCCCCTAAAACTAGCTTTGCTTCTAGAGGTTTTTCTTCCAGAGGCAATGTAATATTCTCCCAGTTAGATTCCTAAAGTAATCATCTGCATTGATCCTGACCTTGGAGTCCTGGTGATTGTTCATTTGAAGCTTCTTCTATGTAAAAGGGGCCCTATTGTGTGCTGAATGATCTGATAGAGATAAAGGAATAGATTCCTACAAGAGCTTTCTGTCTACTAATAGGACAAGATACACAGAGAAACAATTAGACAATAATGCAGACCCTGTGTCATCAGTTCACACTGCAAGTGCCTTGGGGATAATGAGCTTTGGTTGAAGTAAGCAACAAATGCTTCCTGGAAGAGGATTCAAGAGAGCCTTGGGGACAAGGGGGGCTATTTGGGGAGGAAGTAAAGGGGGAGGCCCTGTCGCCTGGCCCATGAGGAGGAAGGAGAAGATAAATGCATGATCCCTGCTCCCAAGCATCAGAAGTCAACCAGAGGGAAGCCAGAGTGAGAAATGTTGACATCCAAAGGGGGGTAAGTCATGCCCAGTGAGGCTGGCTCAGAAAGCTGAGAAAAAGAATACCAGAACCAGTGTTCAGAACCTGGACTTCCTCTCACTTCTCTTCTAGAATAGAGCCAGGTGTAGTCTCCCCAAGGGCAGGATTCTAGGGTTGTTCTTACCTGACCATGGAGCCTGCTTTCAGTAGCTACATTGTCAGAAAGAAACAGTGCTCAGTATGGGTCTTCCACACTGACTTTGAAGGCCTCTCTCCCTGCAGCCAGAGTCTAACTTTTGGGATGCTGTGGGGTGCCCCCGAGAATAGAAACCTCAGGAGAGCTTCACAGAGGCTGGAAGGATATGGGCAGCTGAGACCATTGGGTTTTAGCTTTAGTCACTGGATTAACTTTGTATCCCAAAGTGACGATTCAAAGGGCAAAGAGAAAGTCAGCCAACATTCAAAGTTTCCCACCTTGGGGAGGCACTAGAAACTGTCCTCAATATCCCAACTTCCCTTTCCTTCCTTGCTATGGCAGTCAGGAGACTGCTTCCCCGGGACTTTCAGGGAGCATAAATTACTAAAGGCTCTAACTCCTAAGATTTTTAAGTCCACCAACTTTGGCTCAAGGGCTCCCTGCAGCTTTGTAGAACCTTCCTTAAACTAATCTAGGACACTTTTACCCCATCTTCTCCCAATCTCCTTCAAAATCAGGCTTGGATGGTGGTCTGATTATTTTATGTGTGTGTGGTAAAAACACATAACATGAGATCCACCTTCTTAACAAATTCTTAAGTGTACAGTAGAGAACTGTTAACTATAAACACAATGTTATACAGCAGATCTCTAGAAAATTTTCAACTTGCATAACTGAAACTTTATACCCATTAAATACCAACTCCCCATACTACCTTTCCCAGGCCCCATCACCTTTCAACCATCTGTTTCTATGAGTTTGACTATTATAGATACGGTCAGCAAGTGGAATCATGCACTATTTGTCCTTCTGTGATTGGCTTATTTAAACTAGCATAAGGTCCTCAAGGTTCATTCCTGTTGTCTCATATGATAGGATCTCTTTCTTTTTTTAAGGCTGAATTACATTCCATTGTATGATATACCACATTTTCTTTATTCGTTCATCAGTGGGCATTAAGTTGCTTCTACATCTTGGCTATTATAAATATTGCCGCAACGAACATGAGATTGCAAAAATCTCTTTGAGATCCTGATTTTAATTCCTTTGGATAAATACCCAGAAGTAGGACTGATGGATAATAGAATAGTTCTATTTTTAATTTTTTGAAGAAATTCCATGCTGTTTTCCATAATGTCTGCACTGTTTTACATTCCCACCAACAGCGCGGAAGGGTTCCAACTTCTCTGCATTCTCACCAACATTTGTTATTTTTTGTTTCGTTATTGCTGTTGTATTTATAAATGCCATCCTAATAGGTGTGAGGTGATATCTCATTGTAGATTGATTTGCATTTTGCTGAGATAAGTGATGTTGAGGATCTTTTCATGTACTTGTAGGTCATTTGTTTTTTGGGGAGAAACGTCTACTCAAGTCCTTTGCCCAAACTATCAACTGATCTTCAACAAGAGTGCCAAGGATACACAACGAGGAAAGGATAATTTCTTCCACAAATGGTGGTGGGAAAACTGAATATCCATGTGCAAAAGAATGAAACTGGACACTTATCTTACAAAAAACACAAAAACAAACTCAATATGGGTTAAAGACTTAACCATAAAACCTGACTATAAAACTCCTAGAAGAGAGTGCCCGGGTGGCTCAGTTGGTTAAGCGTCTGACTCCTGATCTCAGCTCAGGTCTTGATCTCAAGTTTGTGAGTTCAAGCCCTGAGTTAGGCTCCACACCCAGCTACTTAAAAATAAGTAAGTAAGTAAATAAATAAATAAATAGAAAGAAAGAAAACTCCGAGAAAAATAAAACTCCAAGAAAAAAACATAGGGAGAAAGCTTTATGACATTGGTCTTGGCAATGATTTCTTAGATATGACATCGGAAGCACAGACAACAAAAGCAAAAATAGAAAAATGGGACTACATCAAACCACAAAGCCTCTGCAAAACAACAACAAAATAATCAGAGTAAAAAGGCAACCCACATAATGGGAGAAAATATTTGCTGACCAAGTATCTGATAAGGGGTTAATATCCAAAATATATAGGTAACTCTTCCAACTCAATAGCAAAAGAACAAGTGACTATTCTTAACCTTCCCCAGTTCCCTCCCTTTTTTCCGCCACAGAGACTTTCCCCAGCTTCACCTCTCTGTGCTCAGAGATCAAGAAAGGAAGATAATGTCAAGGAACTCATTCTCACAGAGGTGCCAGACACTGAATATGTCCCCCGTAACCCCCTCCTAAGGACAACTGTCTATAGGAGAGTCTGGACAGAAAAATTGTAAGCCAAAGTACTAAATCCCCAAGGGGAGGTGGGCATGGGTGGAGATTTCAGGTACTCTAATGGGGGGTGAAGAGTTTGTTGCCCTCATTTCCAGGGGTCAGAAATACCTTCTAGGTGTTCTCAACATTGACCAGATCTGCCTACATCTATAATTGGGCAGGTAATATTTCTTAATCCAAGAAGAATTCAGAGCATCAATATTACCACAAACAAGGAGTATTTTAAAATCTCAGCCAGAGTTTACTCACTGCTTTCAGACCTCCAGGCCCCAAACAGTAGGACTCCTCCCGCCCCACAATTGCAAAGACTAATAGAATGTGGAAACTACAACAGACAAGCGCTGAGGTGACTAATGATTCCAGTCAGTTCTTTTATCATAACACTTGTCTTCTGGAATACTATTCTTTGGAGAATACAATTTTAAAAAGAAAAAAAAAATCTTTAGGAAAAGATATTTATCTTGTTTTTACATAGATTAGTTCTAGGACTCATAGACCTGTGATGCTCAGAAAAAGAAGAAAGAAGAAAAGGAGAAGAAGGAAGACAAGAAGGAGGAAGATGGCAAGTTATCAGCTGTCAACTCTGCCCCGTCTCTTTTGTCTAGCAAAATTATACCACACATATGGAAAAGTACCTAAAATATAAACACACACTTTATTAAATAATTCCAAAATGAGCACTTGTATAACCACGACCCAGGTCAAGATAAAAAACATTTCCAGCATCCCAGAAGCCCTCCAATTGCCTCTCTCTCCCTCACCAGCCAAAGGTAACTATTATCATGATCTTTATGGTAATCACTTGTTTGCTTTTCTTTATAATCTTATAACCTAATTTGCATTCCTAAACACTATAGTTTAAGTTTGGCTGCTTAAAGCCTTATATAAAAAGAATCACACATGTATTCTTTTGTGTTTGGATTTATTTAGCACTAGGCTTATGAAACTCATCCATGTTTTACATGTAGCAGTAGTTGCGTACTTTCATTTGCTGAATAGTATGCTACTATATGAATATACTAAATTTTATTTATCCATTCTACTGGTGATGGGCATTTGGGTTGTTTCCAGCATTGGGTTATTGTGAATTATCTTTTGACATATGTGTGCATGAATTTCTGGTGACTGTATACTTAAGAGTGAAATTCTTAGGTCATAGGATGTGGGTATCATCAGCTTTGGGAAGCACAGCCAAACCATTTTCCAGCACGGTTGTGTCAATTTACACACTCACCAGTAGTGTTTAAGAAGTCTGGTTGTTCCACATTCTTATAAAAACTTGAGCTAACAAGTTTTTTAAATTAGCCATTCTGTACTTACGTAGCATTATCAGAGTTTTAATTTACATTTTCCCTATTATTATGACACATTGTCATGTGAATATTTTATGTTTTTGTGGAATCCTTGTTCGAGTTTCTTGCCCATTTTCCTATTAGGCTGTCTTTTTTTATTTTTATTTTTTAATTGATCTTTAGGAGTTCTTTCTTTATTCTGGAAACTAGCCTTTGTTAGTTTTATGTGTTGAAAACATCTTTTCTCTTTCCTGGGGTTACATTTCCATTCTCTTGATGGTTTCTTTTAATGGACAAAAGTTCTAAATGTGAATATAAATAGTCTTTTCTATATAAGTGTTTTTTCCTATTTAAAAATCTTTCCCTTTTCTGAGATTATGAAGATAATTTCTATCTTGTCTTCCACAAGATTTATTATTTTGCTTTTAACGTTTATATACACAATTCATCTGTAACTGATTTTTTTAATGGTGTTAGGTAAGGGTCAGAATCTTTTTCTTTTTTTTTTTTTTTTAACCATATGGAGATCTATTTTTTCCACAGACATTTATTGAAAAGACCATTCTTTGCCCACTGTGATATAGCGTAATATTTGTCATAAATCAAGTGCCCATATGTACATGGGTCTGTTTCTAGGAAATTTGTTCTGTCTTATTGGTCTATTAGCCTATTTTTGCAACAATAATGCACTGCCTTAATTATCACAGCTTTAAAAGAAATCTTAATATTCAATAGAATAAATCTTCTCACTCATTCTTCTTCAAGAGTGTCTTGGCTATTCTTCGCTGACTTACATCTTGTACATCTTTTTTAGATTTATTCTTAGGATTTCATTTTATATTTCTGATCCTACTATAAATGGCATATTTACACTTTAAATTGTAATTTTCTCATTGTTTAGCTGGTATTTCAAAATCAATCAGTTTGTGAATGGTGACTTGCTTACAAAAACTTTGGTAAACTCACTTGTAAATTCTAGTAATTTATCTGTAGATCTGTTTAGATCTTTTTTACATATAAAATAATATAATCTATGAATAAATAAAATTTTATTTCTTGCTTTTCAAATCAAATAATATTTATTTTTCAATTTTTCTTTCTGTATTGGCTAGGGTACCCAATATAATGTTGAACAGAAATAATGATAGTGGACACGTTGTTCTTGGCCATGATTGCAAAAGGAAATCTGTCAATATATATACATAAACTATTATTTCTTGGTCTTTTTTGTATATAATTAATAATGGGGTTTTTTTAAGATTTATTTATTTATTTGAGAGAGAGAGAGAGAGAGAGGAAGTCAATGAGAGGGAGATGGAGAGAGAATCTGAAGCAGACTCCACACTGAGCACAGAGCCTGACATGGGGCTCAGTCCCATAACCAGGAGATCATGAACTGAGCCAAAACCAAGAGTCAGATGCTTAAACAACTGAGTCACCCCGGCATCCCAATAATGGTTATTATTTTTTAAAAAAACACTTCATTGAGGTATGATTGACATACGAAAAGCTGTTCATATTTACTGTATACAACTGGATGAGTTTAGAGATAAGTATATACCCATGAAATGATCACCACAATCCATAAACATATCTGTCACCTCCAAAAGTTTCCTCCCACCTTCTTAATTTAGTAGTAGTAGTACTATTAGTATTAGTAATGAATGTTTAACATAAGATCTACCCTTTCAGTAAATCTGTAAGTATACAATACAGTATTGTTAACCATGCTGTACAGATCTCCAGGACATATAACTGACTTTCTTTCCCATTTTCCCCTTCCTCCTGCCCCTGGCAACCACCACTCTGCTCTCTGTTTCCATGAGTTTGCTATTTTAGATTTCTCATATAAGTAGCATCATGTAGTATTTGTCTTCTGTATTTGGTTTATTTCAACTTAATTGAAAAATGGTGAAAGGAAATAGACATTTCTCCCAAGCAAGGCATACAAATGGCCAATAAGTATATGAAAGTATACTCCGCTAATCACCATTAATTATCAGAGAAATGCAAATCAGAACCACATGAGATATTACCTCACACCTGTTAGAATGGCTATTATTAAAAAAGAAAAAGATAACAAGCATAACAAGCATAACAAGCATTGGCAAGGATGTGGAGAAACTGGAACCCTTGTGCACTGCTGGTAGAAATATAAATGGGTGCAGTCACTATGGAAAATAATATGGAGTTTCCTCAAATAATTAAAAATAGAACTACCATATAATCTAGCAATCCCACTCCTGGGTATTTATATAAGGTATTAAAATCAGAATTTCAAGGAGATATCTGCACTCCGATGTTCACTGCAACATTATTTACAGCAGCCAAGATATAGAACCAATGTAAAATCCACCAATGGAAGAATGAATAAAGAAAACATGACATATGGATATAGATCAGAGATAGCTACAGCTATATAGACACACACACACAACTATTATTAATTAAATATTATTAAAGTTAGATTGAATATTATTAAATATTAAATTAAATATTATTAAATTACATATTATCGGCCATAAAAATAAAGGAAATCCCAACATTTGCAAAGACATGGATGTACCTAAAAGACATGACACTAAGTGTAATAAGGTATTATATAAGGTAGAGTTTTTATAGATATACTTTATCAGAGAGATTATCCTTTGTTACAAGGAAGTTTATTTCTATCCCTAGTTTGCTAAAGTTTTATTTTTATCTTAAACCAAGTCTGTAGTCACAAAATAAGCCCAACTGAAAAGTTACAAATTAGTTTTCCCATGTATTTCTAGATTTGGTTTGCTGATATCTTGTTTAGGATTTTTGTCTAAATGTTCAGGAAAGCATTGATGTGTAATTTTCCATTATTTTTTCACAAGTTTTAGTAATAAGTTTGTGCTGACATCATAAACAAGTTGGAAATATTCTCGTTTGAGCCACCTGGGTGGCTCAGTCAGTTGAGTGTCGAGCTCTTAGTTTTGGCTCAGGTCATGATCTCAGGGTCATGGGATGGAACCCCGTGTCAGGATCCACACTGAGGCAGAGTTTGCTTATCCCTCATCCTCTCCTCTGCACTCTCATTTCTCTCCCAAATAAATAAATAAATAAAATCTGGGTGTTATATTCAATTAATGAATCATTGAACATTGTATCAAAAACTAATGACGTACTATATCTTGGCTAATTGAATTTAAATTAAAAAAATAATAAAATAAAAGAAGGTAAAAAAAAAAAGAAAATATTCTCTTTTTTGTCCTTCTAGAAGAATTTGGCTTAAACAGGCATTATTTTTTCTTAAATGTTTGGTAAATATCCCAATGAAACCTTTGTTTCTGAAGTTTTCCTTTTGGGGAAATTACAAATTAAATTCCTTTATTATTTATAGGACAGCTCAGATAGTTCTGTTCTTGTGTTACACTTAGCAGATTGTGTTTTTCTAAAAATTTGTCTATTACAAATACACTTTCAAATGTATTGCCTATAATTGCTTATAACATACTCTCATTTTTTTTTCTTTTTATGTTTCCCAGATCCATAATATTTGCTTTTTTCATTGTTTGGGTTTTCTTTTTTCATGATTATTCCCATGCAGAGTTTCTCAATTATTTTGTTCTATTCAAAGACTGACTTTTAGTTTCATTGATCCTCTATTTTCTATGCTACTTTTTACTTTTATATTTTGTTTTATCTTTATTTCATCATTTGTTGTGTTTATTTTGAAATTCTGTCTCTAACATTTAAAATGGATGCTGATATTATTAATTTTCAGGTTTTTTTCTAATATGTGCATTTATAGGCATAAAGTTTCCCTCTGAATATTTCTTTTCCCACATTTCACAACTCTTGATGTATTTTGTTTATTGTAGTCCAATCCAAATACTTTCTATTTTACTTTGTGACTTCTGTCACCAACAGATTATTTGGAAGTACATTTCATATGTCCAAACAAATGAGAATTTTTTTAAGGTTTATTTATTTGAGGGGGGAGGGGCAGAGGGAAAGGGAGAAAGTGTCTTAAGCTGACTCCAAGCTGAGTGTGGAGCCTGATATGGGGCTCAATCTCAAGACCCCAAGATCATGACCATATATATATATATATATATATATATATATACAGTCGAATTTGTTCATCATTTTTTAAAATGGCCTTTTTTATATCAATGGTCTTTTTTTTTCTGTTTGTTCTTTCAGCTAGTAAAAGAGGTATGTTAAAATATATTTTGTGGTTGTAGATTTGTTTTTTGTTTTAGGTTTGTCAACTTTTACTCTATATATTCTCAAAGCCATATTTTTTAGGTGCATGCAAATTTTGAAGTATTACTGCTTCCTAGTAAATTGAACTTTTCTTTAATCCTTAAGAAAGCCTCTCTATCTCAAAGGGGAACCCTCTTACACTGTTGGTGGAAAGCAAACTGGTGCAGCCACTCTGAAAGACAGTAAGGACGTTCCTCAAGAAGTTAAAAACAGAGGGGTGCCTGGGTGGCACAGTCGTTAAGCATCTGCCTTCAGCTCAGGGCATGATCCCAGCATTCTGGGATCCTCTGCTAGGAGCCTGCTTCTTCCTCTCCCATTCCCCCTGCTTGTGTTTCTCTCTCGCTGGCTGTCTCTGTCAAATAAATAAATAAAATCTTAAAAAAAAAAAAAAAAAAGAAGTTAAAAACAGAGCTACCCTATGACCCAGCAATTGCACAGTTAGGTATTTATCCAAAGGATACAAACATAGTGATTTAAAGGGGCACATGTTTATAGCAGCAATGTCCACAATAGCCAAACTATGGAAAGAGCCCAAATGTCCATCAACAAATGAATGGATAAAGAAGATGTGGTATATATCTACAATGGAACATTACCCAGCCATCAAAAAGAATGAAATCTTGCCATTTACAATGACATGGATGGAACTAGAGGATATTATGCTAAGCGAAATAAGTCAGTCAGAGAAAAGACAAATACCATAAGATTTCACTCAAAGGTGGAATTTAAGAAACAAAACAGATGAACATAGGGGAAGGGAAGGAAAAATAAGACAAAAAAGGAGAGGTAGACAAACCATAAGAGACTCTTAACTATAGGAAACAAACTGAAGGTTGCTGGAGGGCAGGTGGGTAGGGGGATTGCGTAACTGGGGGATGGACATTAAGGAGGGCACTAGATGGAATGAGCATTGGGTGTTATATGCAACTGATGAATCATTAAATTCTACCTCTGAAACTAATAATACACTATATGTGAATTAAATTGAATTTAAAAAGAAAAAAAATGAAATCTATCTCTACCAATATTTTTGCCTATAAGCCTACTTTTTTAAATTTTAATATGGTATATCTTTTCCCATTCTTTTACTTTTAATTTTTATTATCCTCATGTTTTAGTTGTATATCTCAAAAGCCATATACAATTAAAATTTTTTAACTGAGTCTAATAATCTTTGTCTTTTTGTTAGAGTCCATTTATATTTAGTGTAATTATCAATACGTGCAAATTAAAATAATCACTTTATTATTTGTTTATGCTTCTCTCTCTTAATCTATTTTTGTTTTTCTCCCTTCTTTCTCTTATGATTAGATTTTTTCTTTTTCTTTTTCTTTTTTTTTTTTTTTTTTTGTATATTAGCTTGGTAGTTATATATTTATGTTTCTCTTAGTAGTTAAATTAGAAACTATGAATTGCATCTTTAACTTCTTAAAGTCTAATGTTAATTGGCATCTTTACCCTCTCCCAGACAGGAAAAGACCTCAGAACATTTTTATTTTATTTATCTCTCTCCTAATTTATACACCACCTTTCCATTTATTTTAATTCTGTATTAATTTTAAGCCCCACAGGCAGCATTATCATTGCTTTATATAATCCACAATCATTTAGATTTACTTGTATATGTATTCTTCACTTCCTCTTTCATCATCCTTCTTCCATCTGAGCTTGTTTTCCTTCCACCTGAAGAATGCCCTTGACTTTTCATTTAACATAAGATTGCTGGTGACAGATTCTCTTTTGTCCGAAAAGGTCTTTATTTTACCTTCATTCCTGAATGGTATTTTCATAGAGGTAAAATCCTAGATTGGCAGTTATTTTCTTTTAGCAGAGTAACAATATCATTCTATTGTCTTTTGGTTTTCTTTCTTTTTTTTTTCCTATTGTAAAGTTAGCCACCAGTCTAATTAATGCACTTTGAAGTAATTTATCTGTCACCTATGACTGCTTTTAAAAGTTTCTTTCGTCTTTCGTTTTCTGCAATTTTAAAATGGTGGTCTACGTGAGTTCAATTTTTTACTTGAGATTCAAAAAGGTTTTAAGTTTTGTCTTAGTCTCTCTTAACATTGTTGGAAATTTCTCAGATATTATTTCTTCAAATATTTTTTCTGCTCCATTCTCTCTCTCCAATTCCTGGGACTTCAGTTCAACATGAAGTAGAATATATCACCATTCCTTTTGTGTCCCTTGCCCTCTTTTCTGTTGTTGTTTTTTCCCCCCACCTTTCATGTAACTAGGCTTCATTCCAGATATTTCTTCTGACCTATGTTCCAGTTAACTAATTCTCTCTTCAAATACATCTAATCTTCAGGTAAACCATTTCATAGAGTTCATGACTTACAGTATTGTTCTTTACTTCTGGTTTCTATATATTCAATTTTTAAATCTGTTATATCAATTTTAGAATTTTGTATTCTCTGCTGGAATTTCGATCTTGTTTTAATTGTTTATAAATAATAAATATAATTAAAGTCTATGACTGATATTTTCAATATGTGGATACTCCTCGAATTTTTCTTTGGTCAAGTTCTTGTTTGTATTGGTTTTGCCTCCCTATAGGTCTTTCATTGCATGCCAGACAATGTATTGAAAAAATAATTTATAGGAATAATTTGGGACATAAAATAATATCTTTCTCCTGAGGTGATTTTCACTTGTTTTTGCCATACATTTGAGAAGGTTAAAAAATTTGGATTACCTTAATTCCATTTCAGGTATTAAGAATTTCTGGGCCACCCAGTAACTCAAGTTAGGCTGGAGTCTTTAGAGGGTTCTTTTACTACTAGTTCACCTGTATTCTAAGGTATAGTCTTTCAAAGTCTCAACCTTAATTGAGGGTGATTTACCAGTGCTACATCTCTAGATTTTAATCTTTTACTGAGAAACTCTGTACTACTTTGTTAGCATTCCAATGCCTCAGACTGCTCCCTGTTGTTGTTGTTGTTGTTGTTGTTGTTGTTCACCTTTTTTAGTCCTCAGCTGAAGGGTTTGTCTAAATTAACGAATTCACCAATCTGGCACTGCCTCACATCTGACACTTAGGAATTCTATACTGCCTTCTAATTCCAGAAAGACCTCTGCCCATATCTACCCCTTCTCTAAAGACATGTTACTAGCAAAGGGGACTGAAAGACTTGTAGATTGTTACTGAAGGACTCAGCTTCAAGGTGCCCCTGCCCCAGCCTGGCCTTGGCTTCACGTCCCACTGCTAGCTGGACAACTGTCTTATTCTCATGACCAAATAATACTCACCTCAATTATGCTAAACTCATTTCTGTCCTTCTCTTGGCACCTAAAGAAATGACCTGTTCTCTATTCCCTCCAGGACTAGAGCTTCCCTTCTCTCCTTTTCAGCAGCTTCCGAGACTTAAACTACAGCATCTCTATGGGTAGAAGGCAGGATCCTGGGGCCTGCCAATGCTCCTGGGATGCCACCTGCTGGCCAGGTCTTTGGTTGCTGACATCTGAACTCCTCTGTGCCCTTTCTACGACTTCCTTAAAGCTAACTATTTGTCATGTTCCTCAGCATTCACCATAAGGCTCCTGCAAAACTGGTCTTCTGCCCACCTCTGCCCCTAGGTTTGCCCATCCAGGGCTGTTTTTCCACCCAACTGTACTCTAGTGCCAGCCAGGCCTGTCCGGGCCATGAAATCCCATCATAGCTTCCTTCTGTGCACCCAGTCCCACCAACCCGGCCAAATGAGGTGAAGAATCTGAACTACAGTGAGGGAGACTATACAGCATTCATTCATTCATTCATTCATTCATTCACTCATTCACTTACTCACTCTATCACACATTTTCTTCTTCATGACCTGGGATCCCAGAGTGAGAAGAGGGGGTGAGCACCTTTGTAACAAATTGAAACATAACATTAAACATCTAATTTCTAATAGGTTAATTACTCAAAAGCTATTGGCTTTAATCTTAAGCATCAAATCACTTCTTAAATATAGACTATATAGTGGTAATAGTAGGTCTGAAAGACCAATTTGTCCAGGATTTGACTAAAAGACTAAAAACTATAAAACCTTAGTCCTAGAATAATACCTGTTTGGAATGAACACAGTATTCGTACTTATGTAAAGACCGTTCTGTGGAAGCTTTGCTTTATTTATTCACTGGAAACACTTATTTAGGCAGGCTCTGAGCTAAGGATACAGAGAAAAGGGACTGGAAGCCTTGTCCTCAAGGGGTTCCCAGTCTGTTGCAGTGTGCTAAGGGACATGATGGAAGGTGGCATGCACAGAAGGGCCCTTAGCCTCTATAGAACAAGAGGTCATGGAGGGCCTTCTGAGCTTTGACACTGGGCCTATGCTTTACAGTCATTAGTCAGCCGGCTCCCTCCCCCAACCTCTCACCCCCATCCACCCCACCCTCCCACTTCCCTTCTGACACTGCTCACTAACTTTACAGATGCATTTTTCAAAGTGCAAAAGCAAACTTCAGCTCTGTGGGTCTCAGTGATTGCTTACTCTAAATTAGTGGAGTTTGAGTTAATGAGGTTTAAGAAGGTCGTTTTTCTCCTTATAGTAAAGTGAGTCTGGGCTTTGCCCATGAGGCCCCTGGAATAAGACCTTGTTTTATTTCTTCAGCACCTTATCCCACCTGCTCAGTTTCCTCACTCAATGGTCTAATTATTTGCAATAGGACAAGCTGACCTGAAGTCCTCTAAAGTCCCCATTAGAAGAGTTGGCAGACCATACTCTACAATATCTCTCCTGTTTCTATTTATTTAGCAAGCATTATAAGCATTTAATAATCACCAATTATATACCTGGTCCTCAGGCACTGTAGATTTTTAAAATATGCTAAATATGTTTATAATCTAGGTGGATGGAAAGGAGATATTTTCACAATAACCTAGGCAGCAAACACCTATTTATTCCACAAATCAGTACTGGGTATTGAGGATGTGGTGGGCATTGTACCAGACATCAGAAGTGCTCAGCCAATAGGACAAATGAGCAAGCCAACAGAAAACTAGTATTAGATCCAGGGAACCATCTAAGATTTCCTCAGCATAACAAGTACATAGATGACTACTGAAGCTGGCTGCTATCAGAGTTGCCATCATCTTAGACAGCCAGGCACAGGAGTCAGGTTAAGCTTTGGAATGACTACCATGCCCACCACACCTTCCAAGAGATCTTCCCACACGGGTGCCTATGGTTACATGACAACCCCCTTCCCCACCTACCCTCTGCCATAGCAGGCTAGATCATATCTGGGATCAGGAAAAACCAATCTCTATATTGTCCAGCAACCCTGGAAGGAGTGGGCACCCAAACTATGACCAAATAAGCATAGTGGTGATCAGCTGGATACATCATACTTTATCTGCTGGAATTTTTTTTATGGGGAGAAAGCGAGCCATATGATAATGGGACCATGGAAATCACACCAAAAGTAATTAGTCTGCAAAGGCCTTAATCTTCAGTTTGATCCAATGAGCAGAAGCTACAAGAAAACAGAAATTCTAAAACCAGACAGTAGTAGGGGAGGTGGTTGGTCATTAATGGAAGGAACAGGAGACCATGAGCTTCTAAGTGCCCAAGATAACCCAGGCACTAGAACTAGCCTAGAATCTGAAAGCCTCCAAGACTCACTCTACCACAGTCTCAGCATGGCCCTGTTCTCCTGCATTCCTGTCCTGGAATGTTCCACCAATGCCTGATGTGGCCTCACCTGCTGTAAACCCTGATTCTTGATGTGAACTGGGCATCTGTACTTTCACCTTAATGAGCCTGGACAATGTGACAGGAGGAGCTCACTGCCAGAGCTCTAGCCTCCTGGCAGGGACTCAGGGAAGCCAGCCCTGTCTGTGTCTCCAGTTCCATGTCTCTTTGAAACATTCCCATTGGGGTGAGTCAGCCATGCTCACAAGCTATGCCCAGTTCCAGGCTGCTGATGGAGACGTGGATTGTAATTGTTAGAAGCCAATGGCTTATACCAGAAAGGAAGGTCTTATTCTGGAGAAACATGGCTGCCAGAGAAGGCTATGGGAGGCCTGAGAAGAGGAAAAGGAAGTCGAGTCTCTGAAGAAGGCAGGCCTTGGACACTGCATAGTGGTCAGGAAGACAGGTCCATCTGTCATCACCTTCCAAACTCCTCCCACGCTCTGGCCCCCCAGACCTGGGTCAAGATAAGTGGGTGGTGAGAAGGAAGAAAGGTGTGAAGTGGTAAAATTTAGGTGACAGAGAAAAGGCCACAGAACAGATAGCTCCTCCAAGGTACACAGCAAACTGTGCCAACACTGCATACAAACAAAGCCCATACTTATATGGGCAAATACCCACAAGGGCTCTGCTAGTTACAAGACGTAACAGGACAAGCAAGTTCTGAGGCAAAAGGGCTGTTGACTTCCATTCTCATTTTAATTTTGATGTCCCTACCTTCTTCTCCTACTGTCAAAGGGTTGGGACACTAGGCTTCAAATGTTGAGTCTTTAGAAAGCTCAGCCCAAACTACGGTCATAATTTTCTTTAGAAGGACCAGAATGTCTTTGTGGGGGTAGTCAGCCTCACTGCACTTGGACACTAAACCTAGACACTCTGTGATCTCTCCCTGACCCTTGCTGGTTCTACCATGTCTTCTCTTCCCAGTGCAGTGCCCTATGCTATAGACCTCTTTCCCTTCTCTCCTCTCCATGTTAACATGACACATACTTTCTGCTAAGACAGTCAAACATCACATACATTTGAACAGGTACTTCCAATGCCTTAATCTAAAGAACAACTGTACCATAAAAAAATAAAATACAATAAAAAAAATAAAGAATAACTACATCATAATGGAACTCCAAACAGATATTTAGTTTGGATGGTGGCAGGTAGACACCTCTCCTGGGCTTCCAAAGTCAACTGTAAAGGAACCCATTTCCTTACGCCACCAATGACAATGAGGACCCCACCCCACGTTGACTCCTCCCTTCCTGGGAATCCTTAATTTTGCATGTTAGTTTTTGTTTCCCAAGCGGTTCTGCACCTAAGGCAACTCCCTTAGAGGAAAGAAAAAGGCTGAATTTTTAGGAAACAACTTCCTGGGAGACACAGCCAGGGCTGGCTTCTGGAATTCATTTTCCAGCTAAGCACTTTAGAACCGTGTTCCTTGTGGTTATTAGCAGGAGTGACAACAGACCTTTCCTCCCTGAGCCACACAGATTAAGGAAACCTAAGACTACATTTCTAAAATTGTTTCCATTTCAACCCACAGAGAATCAATACAAGAGAAGAGCATTGCCTTAAACGCTAATGTTATCCAAACTCAAATTCATTTTTGATAGATTGGTGACTGGGTTTTCTTAAGGCGAGGCCAGGATAAATATATACATTTCCTGAGATTCTTTCTGTTTCTCTCCCCATCCTCACCCCCTGCACATGGAAAATGCAGTGAATAATACATTCATACCCTACTGTCCCTTTAGGATACAATCTGTATAGGGGCTTCGGGAAACTATTTCTCACAAGGAGGTGCTGGGGCTTTGCTAAGGCAGTCTGCCAGCATTGACCATATGACTCAGGGGTCTGCAATATGATGGGAAACCCCTGGCACAAGCTTCAGAGGGCCTTGGGCACAGGGTGCAGAGTCAGACCCCAGCACAGTCTGTGGCCTCTGTGAGACCCAGCCCCACCCCTCCCCTTCCCCAATGCTAGGGTCCCTTGATTCCTACCACCACTACCACTACTGTGCATTCAAGCCCAGACCTGACCGCAGTGCTCAGGTACAGGTGTGGACTGCAACCAGAAGCATTAACAAAGCTCTAGTCGCATGTTTCCAGACTCAGCCTCTAGTCATTGCTGGCCTCAGATGTCTGCCTTGCTCCCCTCCTGGTCCCTGAATGCCTGTCCTCACTTTCTTATTCTTTGTGACTCAGCTGAGGCTTGGAAACCCTCCTTCCTTCACCACCCAGTGGGGGTGAGTGTCCTCTTCTCCGTCTCTGTACCCAGGTACATCTCTGCTACAGCTCTGGCCACCCTGAACCGTTCATGCCTGTTCATGCATCTCCCCACTATAATACGAACTATCTGAGACCACAAGGTCCATGTCTACTCAGGAGCACATCTAAGACAGTGCCTAACACACAGCAGATAATTTTTTTAAAGGAAGGAAGAAATGAGAGAAGGAAGGAATAATTGAATGGAGCTCAGCCCAGACCAGGTACTCAATTAACAAACAAAACTTCCACCTTCATTCCTGAGACTATATTGAATAACTGCCATATTGTTCAGTTCCTGCCATCTAGAGGTGTATTTTTCTGGCCTTTCATCAGGACTTGACTGTGTGAATTGCTCTGCAATTAGCAAACTGGAACATTAGCAACTGTGAACCAAGCAGAGGCTTGGAAAACTCTTGCTCCATGGAGCTTGCCTTCTCTTGCTTCTAGGAATCCTGCAACCAACCATGTGAAGAAGCCTGGGCTTCCTATAGAAAGATGGGAGACTGCTTGGAGAGGAAACCCAGCCACCATCATCTTTGCCATCTCAGCTGAGATCCTAGACATGCAAGTGGGGCCATTCTAGACTTTCCAGCCCTAGCCACATGTCCAGACCAGAAGAACTCCACAGAATCACAAGAAATAACATCATTATTGTTTTAAGCCACTAAATGTTAGGGTTGCTTGTTTACAAAAGTTAACTGTTAGTTCCATGGCTCTGCCTACATCAGTAAGCTGTTTCTGTCCCCCTTGCCCATTCTCTAACCATTCTGATCCCCTCTGAGTTCTTCCAACAAGTCAAGGCTTTCCTAAATTAGGACTTGTTTGTAGGCTGTTTCCTCTACTTTGAGTTCCCTCTTCTTTTTTTTAAAGATTTATTGATTTATTTTGGAGGCGGAGAGAGAGCACGAGTGGGAGGGGCAGAGGGAGAGCAAATCCCCAGCAGACTCTACACTGAACACAGAACCCAACACGGGACTCAATCTCTGGACCCTGAGATCACAACCTGAGCTGAAACCAAGAGTCAGCCACTCAATCAACTGCGCTACCCAGGACACCCTTGAGTTCTCTCTTCTATGTTCTGAACCTGGTCAGCCCCATCTCATCCTTTGAGTCTTGGCTGTCTTGATCACCCATGCTAAACTTTATTCACCATGTGATAGGTGGTTCTCCAATCACCTCCCACCACCACCATTTGTTCTCTTAGCATTATTTGTTTCCTTGGTAGATATTTTTACAATATGTAGTTCTCTTATGCATTTGTTTGTTAGTTTTAGTCTGCTCCCCTCTGAGCTCCACAAGTCTTGTCTGTCTGTTCACCAGATTGCCCCAGAACCCAGCAGAGTTACTGAGTGTTATTTGATGTTATTTGATGAAGGAAGTAAAGGAGGAGGGAAGGAAGAAAGCCAGCCCAGTCCCTCCTAGGATGGGGTGCTTCTTGGAATTAGGAATTCCCCTTCTAGATACCAAAGGGGGGAGGGGTCCCAAGCTCTCAGTTGTTCCTGTGTCTTGAGACACACTTTCCATCTGTAGTCATAAGTGTTACCTGTCCCAGTATCCCATTGCTGATTCAGCCCAGATTACTGAAATATGTCCTGTGATTATTGTACCAGTGGGACACTGCACTTTACTCACAGACCTGAATCTCCTTCTGCAACTTTCCATGGGGTAAGCCAGTCCCTCCAGGCCTCTGTTCTCATTCTCTCCACAGGCAGCTTTGGATCTCATTTGCACAAGATCTTCCTCATCCCAATGTTCCCAGCTGGTGCCTGGCTAGGTCTTCAAATGTGTTACTAAGAGAAAAATGACCCAACAGAAATTACAAACATGATACACAGATAAAACCAATTCTATACCCAGGAGGGTCAAGGTACTATTGGCATTTTTGATACATTAGAGTCAGTTCAGGCCAGCCAAAAACAAGCAACTTGGAAAATCAACACCTGAGCAGACTTTTAATGGGACAGAAAAGGTAAATTTAGCCTCATCCCACCCCCAAGTGTATAGAGAAATTAGTGGGCTGGGGAGAGGTGTATGATTGGTGTGGGAAGAGGAAGAAATACCAACCAGCTAGCAACAAACATAACAAATTACCCTATTGTGGACAGCCCGGAATTCTCCATCTCAAAAAATACAAAAGGGGACAAATACTAGCATAATGAAGAAAACAGAGTCACCTACAGAATAACCAACAATTAACCTAAGCCCCTGTGATGCTACCCCAGATTTGGAGTGGGGGTGGGGGGAAAAGAGTTGGGGATAGAGAAGACTAGGCAGTGGCAGAGGTGAGGGCTGCAGCAGGTGCACAGGGTTTGCCATGAGAAGGAGGGATGGGGCCTAACCCAGGACAGGAAGCACACCCAGTCCTGGCCCTAAGCCCTGCCTGCTAACCCTGGCTCAACAACTGCTCACCCTAAGGAAAGGGAAGCTGGGGTCTAGCCCAGAAGAAAGCTACCTTTCCGCAAAAACAGGACTCCATAAAATGTCCCTTCATTTTATCAGCCCCATCGCATGGCTGGGAAGGGCTCTCCGTCAAGATTTCATCCATGACAATACGTCCAACTGCCCTCTTTCCCCTTAATTCTCCCAGTTTGGGTTCCATGCAGTTCTGTTCCCGGAAGTTGTCCCACTCAACCTGGGCATCTTCTGTCCAACACTAATGTGACCTCACCTCCTGGGCTGAGTCTGCTTTTGTCCACTGTTACTCCAACACAAGCTTTAATGCTTCTGATCCTGTTCCACTCGACGTTTACTGATTTATAAAGCTGTCACAGGTTCAGTGCTATCTGCTTTCCCATCCTGATGATCACCCAGCTAGAGTGACTGGAGGACTGGCATGGTTATTGTCAGCATCGTGGCATACCGGAAGCAGTTATTCCCCCTCTCAGGCACCATGGTGGTGTCCAGTCCAGCCCCTTCGCATGGCCATTGGGTGGGCAGGAAAAGACCTACACAATGGTAGTGCAGATTCACAAGTCAGCTTTTCGGGAGTTTGGCAGAAATCTAAATACACTGCCTTCCTGGTTAGGGAGAAACAAGAAGAGAGAATAACAGATTATGAACACATCTTAGCATTGTAGAAACCATGGGATTGCACATCCAGTCATATCCAGGAGTTTTAGGAATTGGTGACAAATTGGGGCCCATGGAAATCCAATGGGACACTGAGTCACTGCACTCCTCCAGGAGGTCCTGGTGCCTGTGATGTATTGGGGAGCCCATCCTCAGAGGGCTGAAGGGACCCATGACCAGAGAGAGCATCACATGGGTCAGGAATATCTAATCCTCTTTTTCAGATAGCTCACATTCTCAAGGATATAATCAAATGAGGGGTCACAGCATTGATATTTAGTAAAGAAATCAGAGTATGCATTTTGGGTGACATTTTATTATAGAGTAGATCTTTTTTCCCAAGGAAATACCTCACTGTTCCTATGTAAAATTAACATCCAGGCTTAAGTAGTTAGGAACAAGGGTGGCATCTCCTTGGCCTGGGTGTTCCATAGCACCCAAGCACATGATTGGCAAAAGAAGCCATGTCTGAATGATTGAGTGAGGCCCTGTGAATGCTCATGAGAAACAAAGAGAGAATAGAAACACGACCAGGGGTTGAAGTGTGACATTTTTTATTAGATCATCTCTCCTTTCCAGTTTCAGATTTGGGATAAACCAAGTTTAGTCCAGAAGAATCAAAGTAGTTCAGCAGATATGCTCAAAACGATCTTTGATTCTTTTTTTTTTCATTGATTCAATATATTAATTAAGCACCTACTATGTGAAAGCAAAGCATCCTACTTGCCCATGAAGTTGGCAGGGGAATAGGTTGGGAGCTAGAAAATTCAAACCAGAGATGGACATTGCTAAAGAAAGAATGAATCAGGTAGTTAGGCTGGGAAAGAAGAGCGAGGGATTTCTCTCGACAGCACCATCACAGGATTAGCAGGTGTTTCCTTATATGTAACACAAGCCTTCTGCTTTCTCCAGTTCCTGTGGTCCACCCATTTTCTCCTTCTGCAATGTTTACTCTATACTATGAATCCTGATTTTAATCCCATCAACCTCATTTGGGTAAGTCCAAGAGTAAAATTCCAGTGCAGATCTTTGCTCCTCCTCAGAGCTAATCTCAGCCCCATTAAAAGCTGCTTCATTCAACATCAACATGCAGCTATGTCTATAACACCTGTCCCAGCTCCTAACTATAATTTATCTTTGTCATGCTCTATTGTTTCCTACGGGAGATTCTAGGTCCCCAACTACTTCCTCAAAGGACCAGTTCTTTTTCTTTGCTTGGTCTCCCTGTATAGGACAGAATACATAGAGCTTACTCCCAAACTATTAGAAGTTATAGAGCAATTCAGTAATGTGGCGGGATACAAAATCAATGCTCAGAAATCAGTTGCATTTCTATACACGAATAATGAGACTGAAGAAAGAGAAATTAGGGAATCCATCCCATTTACAATAGCACCAAAAACCATACGTTACCTTGGAATTAACTTAACCAGAGATGTAAAGGATCTATATTCTAGAAACTATAAATCACTCTTGAAAGACATTGAGGATGGGGTGCCTGGGTGGCACAGCGGTTAAGCGTTTGCCTTCGGCTCAGGGCATGATCCCAGCATTATGGGATCGAGCCCCACATCAGGCTCCTCCGCTATGAGCCTGCTTCTTCCTCTCCCACTCCCTCTGCTTGTGTTCCCTCTCTCGCTAGCTGTCTCTATCTCTGTCAAATAAATAAATAAAATCTTTAAAAAAAAAAAAAAGAAAGACATTGAGGAAGACACAAAAAGATGGAAAAATATTCCATGCTCATGGATCAGAAGAATTAACATAGTTAAAATGTCCATGCTACCCAGAGCAATCTACACTTTCAATGCTATCCCGATCAAAATACCAATGACATTTTTCAAAGAACTGGAACAACTAGTCCTTAAATTTGTATGGAACCAGAAAATCAGCCCCGAATCTCCAAGGAACTGTTGAAAAGGAAAAACAAAGCTGGGGGCATCACAATGCCGGATTTCGAGCTGTACTACAAAGCTGTGATCACAAAGACAGCATGGTACTGGCACAAAAACAGACACATAGACCCGTGGAACAGAACAGAGAACCCAGAAATGGACCCTCGGCTCTTTGGGCAACTAATCTTTGATAAAGCAGGAAAAAACATCCGGTGGGAAAAAGACAGTCTCTTCAATAAATGGTGCTGGGAAAATTGGACAGCTACATGCAAAAGAATGAAACTTGACCACTCTCTCACACCATACACAAAAATAAACTCCAAATGGATGAAAGACCTCGATGTGAGACAGGAATCCACAAAATCCTAGAGGAGAACACAGGCAGCAGCCTATACGACATCGGCCAAAGCAACCTTTTTCATGACACATCTCCAAATGCAAGAGAAACAAAAGATAAAATGAACTTGTGGGACTTCATCAAGGTAAAAAGCTTCTGCACAGCCAAGGAAACAGTCAAAAAAACTAAGAGGCAGCCCACAGAATGGGAGAAGATATTTGCAAATGACACTACAGATAAAAAGACTGGTATCCAAGATCTACAAAGAACTTCTCAAACTCAATACACGAGAAACAAATAAACAAATCAAAAAATGGGCAGAAGATATGAACAGACACTTTTCCAATGAAGACATACAAATGGCTAACAGACACATGAAAAAAATGTTCAAAATCATTGGCCATCAGGGAAATTCAAATCAAAACCACACTAAGAGACCACCTTACGCCAGTTAGAATGGCAAAAATAGACAAGGCAAGAAACAACAATTGTTGGAGAGGATGTGGAGAAAGGGGATCCCTCCTACATTGTTGGTGGGAATGCAAGTTAGTACAGCCACTCTAGAAAACAGTGTGGAGGTCCCTTAAAAATTAAAAATTGAACTACCCTGGGGCGCCTGGGTGGCGCAGCGGTTAAGCGTCTGCCTTCGGCTCAGGGCGTGATCCCAGCGTTATGGGATCGAGCCCCACATCAGGCTCCTCCACTATGAGCCTGCTTCTTCCTCTCCCACTCCCCCTGCTTGTGTTCCCTCTCTCGCTGGCTGTCTCTATCTCTGTCGAATAAATAAATAAAATCTTTAAAAAAAATATTGAGCTACCCTATGACCCAGCCATTGCACTACTGGGTATTTACCCCAAAGATACAGACGTAGTGAAGAGAAGGGCCATAGGCACCCCAATGTTCATACCAGCATTGTCCACAATAGCCAAAGCGTGGAAGGAACCGAGATACCCTTCAACAGATGACTGGATTAAGAAGCTGTGGTCCATATATACAATGGAATATTACTCAGCTATCAGAAAGAACGAATTCTCAACATTTGCTGCAACATGGACGGCACTGGAGGAGATAATGCTAAGTGAAATAAGTCAAGCAGAGAAAGACAATTATCATATGATTTCTCTCATCTATGGAACATAAGAACTAGGAAGATAGGTAGGGGAAGAAAGGGATAAAGAAAGGGGGGGTAATCAGAAGGGGGAATGAAGCATGAGAGACTATGGACTATGAGAAACAAACTGAGAGCCTCAGAGGGGAGGGGGGTGGGGAATGGGATAGACTGGTGATAGGTAGTAAGAAGGGCACGTATTGCATGGTGCACTGGGTGTTATACGCAACTAATGAATCATCGAACTTTACCTTGGAAACCGGGGATGTACTGTATGGTGACTAACATAATAAAAAAACATTAAAATTTAAAAAAATAAAAGAATACATAGAGCTTAAAAAAAAGTTATCAAGTGAGTAAATCAAAATGTAAATGAATGGATTATCTAACAGTTCTCCTAGATATGGAAAGACCTTGTACTTGGTAATTGAGGTGTGTGTTGATTTATACTAAAATGTGAATGACTGATAATTATAAGCTGTTATTTCTGCAGGATGAGATCTCTATTCAGTCAGGAGTCTTCAAAGTCTTAATCCAAAGAAATATGTTACAATGAGTCACTAAGTTAGGCAAATGTAACCTACACTCGTGGCGCTGTGACTCATTTAACCCACAAGCCCTGGTTCCCCTTCACAATATCATTACCGTCCCCAGTTGATTCAATTGTAGTATCACAAGCAGAAGCCTGTACGTTTGATGAGACTCAAGGCTAGGGGCATCTAAGTATCCCCAGAGACCTCAGCTCTGACTTAACCAAAGTAATGGTAAGCAAGAAAGCAGCTACCACCATCCCCACTATAGCCTACACACACACACACACACACACAATCCCTGGAAGTCTCACAGTTCCAAATAGAAACGTTTCTCTCAGGAGAGACTGGGTTTTTAAGATAAACTCTTTTAAAGGTTGTGTGCCCGCCAGCCACTGATGCAAGGAGCATAATTAAGATGGAAAACAACCAAATCCTGCGAGGAGCACAGGCAGAACAAGACGGGGCTGCCTCAGTGAAAAGGCCTCTCTTCCCTGTGGCTCTGTGCTCAAGAGCTCTCCAGAAGCAAAGAAGTTTAAGTGAGAGTAGAAAGTAACGTGTGAATAAAACAAAAGGTATATTTGTGAAGCTTTGTTGTGCAACTACTCCCTACTGCTGGCTCGACCCCCGGGGTCACCTGCCAGTCTGGGCCTGGATCACCACGTTTCCCTAAGTTCTTTCTCTTGGGCCCCAGATGTCATAAGTCAAGTGAACTCTGGTGGACCTGTGCTGAGCTCTCAGCAGTGGGCAGGAGGCAAAGGCGAGGATGCCCAGAAGAGAGCTAAGAACACATCAAGAACTATAGGGCCAACCTCAAATCAGTGATGAAGAGCCCCAGAGAGTTGTGATGAAGTCACCCTTAGCTCCAGTGAGCCCTGACATCCCCAGGACTACGGTTCAGAGGATGGGGAGGGCCAGCAGAATGAGCCAGATGGCAGGTGTTATCAAATTCAGGTGGAGGCAGCATCCTGGCAAGAGGGTGTGGTTCATGTAGAGCCAGAAACTGGCTCTTACTATCTTGGAAATCAAGGAACAGGGTCCAGGCTCACAGAGCCTAGGAAAAAAAGTTGCCAGAGAGTCAAATGCAAACCCAGGTGGCCTGGGCTTCAAGAGAGCATTGTGCTCCATCCAAAGAACTAGATGACAAGGTAGAAAGAGCAGCAGAAAACCCATCTTGAAGATTATATCATTAGGGCTTAAAGGAATGAGTTTTAGAATCAGGTGGATATCAGCTGGAATCCAGCCTGTTCTTCATTTGGAAAATAGGGAGAGTACCTCCCTATGGAATGGTTCTGAAGACTAAACAGGGTAATGAGTGGCAAACGATTAATACAGAGCCTGGCACATAGTCATAGTATGATGATGGCTCTGACTGGCAGAGATGGGCCTGCTGGTATTGAAGAAAAAATTTTAACAATGAAATCTAGGGGCACAACCACACCATCAATTTCAGATTCAACTGGCTCACGGGGCCAAGCGCCTGAAAGCTAACCTGCTGAGTTGGGATTGATACAGACACTGAGGAGCGACAGGCTAACGGCTGTACCAGCTCCAGCTGCCCACTGCTGGAGCCAGCAGAAGCTACACCCAGCAACACAGGCAGCTTGTCTCCCCTCCCACAGTCACCACCCCTGGTTCCGATTATAGAGTTAAAAGACACATTACCAATCAGCTTGCCACAAAAGGCAAGTGATTTGCACAAGATCACTCAGCTGGTTTTTAACAGAACAAGAACCAGAACTGAGGCCTCCTAACCCAGAGCCCAGCGTTCTTGCCCTTCTGCTGGAGTTCCCTCAACCCGAAGATGGACGCAAGAAAGCATCCATACCCAATGCCCTCCTTTCCTTGCTGCCCCTGCTGTCAGCACACAGATCCATCCTTTTTGATTCGGGCAGCTACTCCCATGGGAAACAGGCCTGTGCTAATGAAAAGGCCAGGCAAGGAGAAGCTACACACTGCAGGAGTCTTTCCTCCTTGGGTGTGGAAGCTGCCTCATCACTGAGCACAGGGAATGGGTGTGGGTGACACAGTGAGCGTGCCGTGGAGAAGAGCCAGCTTTTCCCAAGAATTCTGATACCAGCCCTGCCCTCTTTTCCTCCCTATCTTTCTTTTTGTTATGAGACACCAACTACTCTATTCCAAACACGAGGTCTGAATCAGAACTAAAACTGTTTCTTAAATTCACAGCATTTATATTAGTTATTTCTGTCTAGAATACAAGGGCAGTCTATGAATAAAATACACACAGTTGGAGAGGAGAATATTCATTCCATAGCTCTCTCCCAACCCAAAGGCCAACTGAACCATCTTCATGATTTTCCAGAGTTAAGAATGTAGTACTGGCCAACTAGAGTGGTTTAATCAATGTCTGGGGTATTGAATTCAGTTCTCACCTGAGCTGATTTGAGTTGTTGATTTACAGTAGTTAAGTTGAAATGAATTACTTTAACTTCATGAATTACTGGGTTTGATTATTTGAAGTTAAGTAAAATGAAGGGAACTTAAGTTAGTTCATTTGTAGAGCCAGAGTACCCAGAGTTTAAACACTGGGTTGGTGGCCAATAGACATGGGTGTTGACCTTCAGTTACTGAGAGATCTGGAAAACGGACACCAAGGCATGGTCCCGTGCAAAGCTATCACTGCCTCCTGCAGGCCTGGCCCCTTTGGGACAAGGGACTCTAGGTCTGGCACTGGAGAGTTCATTACCCACCATCCTGGAAGCCCACAGACCAAGGGGAGACAGGAGACTAATGGCCCTCCATGATTTGGGCATAGCCTATAAAATCTATAAAATGCAGGCGGTGGTCATGACTTGACCTCTTAATTTAATTCAGTCTTCTTTGTCACTATGGAATTCAACCATTTGTCTCAAAAGTAAGAATTGTGTGTGGAGCTGCTTCAAAGAAAGCCCACATGGGTGAACCACACAAACTTAGAGAATATTTTAGGCATTCCCTCTGTGTTTTCTACTCTCCTTTCATGTAGAACTGAATGTGTTCTACATAGTGAATGTTCACATCTTCCCCCTTTCCCACCAAGAACATGATTTCTACTTTTATCAATTCTTTCGTCCAATTCCCATTGTTACGTAAGCTGAAATAGGCATATGTCTTAAAAATAGGCCTATGTATATAATTTAGCTGTGAATGTGGTATTCAAGCAGTCTCCAACTTAAGAGTGGGCTCTGTTCCAAAACTTTGAGTGTATGTCAGTTTTCTGGTACTCAAAATGCATTTTCCCATAGAAATGATGTTGCACGTGGTGGTTAGAGTCCCAGGCAGCCCACGGAAGCCTGCTGAATCCCCATGTAACTGGAGTGCAATCCTGTCCTAATAGGACCCTAGACCCCAACATGTTTCCGTGGGAGATCATATCTGGAGTTCTAACTGGAGGCCCCTTCTCCTTCCAAATTCCATGATTGTGGGGGTGTTTACAGGATCTCCCCAAGTTCCCATAGAGATGGGTCTTGAACCTCAAGTTCCAAACACCTCTCTGGAATAATTTATCAGTTTTCTCCTTTTCTTCCACATCTTGCCCATTAACAGCCAAATGGTGTTTTTCTCACAACACATCGGTGCAAAGCAGGGAACCAGACTCTCACCCAGGTGTCCTGCCTTCAGGGAGGGAGAGCAATGGGGAAAGGACTTACCTGGGAAGCAGGTAGGTGGCTACCCTTATATGCTCTATCAGGCCTTGGTAGCTCACGGAGAGAAAGAGGGAAACCCCAAGAAAGTAGGCAAAAGGGTGTTTAGGACTCACTTCATTGTCTTAAGTAGCACCCTTAGTGTCCAGAACTACATCAAATACATCCAAGAAGGAACAAACTTCACGTGGGAGTTCAGGGTCAACACAGAAGAAAAACTGATGTATGTTTCTTTAAAATTACAATCATCCCTAGATACATTATTAGGTGGAAAACAGAACAAACAACACAAAACAAGGTGGGCTAAGAGAAGACAAAGGGGTACCACACCTGAGTGAACGCGAGTGTCCTCTCAGGGGCACCAGACAGCACCCAGCGAGCCCAGATCCCACAGCAGCTTGGGTGCCACACCCCAGAAACCCAGTGTAAGCCCCCTTGGGATCTCTAGCAAGGTGATTTCTCAGTTTTTCTTGGCTATAGTAGCTTTTAATTTCAGGTTTTGTTTTTCGGTTTTAGCATTTAGCCTGAAGTCACCTATTCAATGAAGAATTGATATAAATAATGTTTGGAGACATAGAGTCCATTTATTCATTATTTATGAACCATAAAGTAAATAACTCATCCTCACAGCTTTCATTAAATTCTTCCTATCTTCAGCTTCCACTGTATTGCCAGAGAAAGAAAAGTAACTTCACACCCCAAACTTGAGGGCTTTACTCTAATTGTCCAGAAATGCCTCTCCCTTAGTGAGTAATGACCACAAATCCCCAGGAGAAACAACTCGGTGGCTCTTACCCACCAGGATGAACACAAGGGGTAACCAGGCCCACCTGCCATCCCACACTATAGTCCTTTGGACATGATCTCTGAAAAAAACAGAGGCTTCCACCAGCAATAGATGAATGGATAAACAAAATGTGATATATGTACAATAGAATATCACTCAACTCTAAAAAGGAAGGAAATTCTGACACCTGTTACAACATTATGCTAGGATTAAATAAGCCAGATGCAAAAGGACAAATATTGTTTGATTCCACTTACATGAGATAGCTAGAGTAGTCAAATTCATAGAGACAGAAAGTAGAATGGTGGTTTCCAGGAGCTGAGCGGATGGGGGAAATAGGGAGTTATTATTTCTTCTCTATCTTTTTTTTTAACTCAAGTATAGTTGACATAAAATATAATAATAGTTTCAGGTGTACTACATGATATTTGACAACTGTATACATTATGCACTGCTCACCACGATAAGTGTGGTCACCACCCATCACCATACAAAGTTACTATGACATTGTTGAGTATATTCCTTATACTATGCTTTTCATCCCTGTGACTTAATCCCATTCACCTGCTTCAACCATCCTCTCACCCCTTCCTTCTGGCAAACACCAATGTGTTCTCTATTTATGAGCCTGTTCCTATTTTTTGTTTGTTCATTTTTTTTTGTTTTTCAGATTTTGTATGAAAGTGAAATCATATGGTATTTGTCTTTCTCTGATTTATTTCACTTAGCAAAATACCCTTCAGGACCATCCATGTCCTTGCAAATGGCAAGATCTCATTCTTTTTTATGGCTGGGTAATATTCCATTGTATGGATATACCACCTCCTCTTTATCCATTCATCTACTGACGATACCTAGATTGCTTCCATATCTTGGCCATTGTAAATAATACCACAATAAAAATAGTGGGCCATAAAACTTTTTGAATTAGTGTTTTTGTTTTCTTTGGGTAATACCCAGCGGTAGAATTACTGGAAATATATAGTATTCCTATTTTTAATTTTTTGAGGGACTTCCATACAGTTTTCCATAGTGGCTGCACCAATATACATTCCTGCTAACAGTGCGCAAAGATTCCTTTTTCTCCATATGCTCACCTACACGTGTTATTTCTTATCTTTGATATTAGCCATTCTAAGTGGTGTGAAATGATATTTCATTGTGATTTTGATTTGCATTTCTCTGAGGATTAGTGATATTGAGCATCTTTCCATGTTATAGTTAGCTATCTATAAGTCTTCTTTGAAAAATATCTATTCAATTCCTCTGCCCATTTTTTTTTTTTAATTTATGTGACAGAGATACAGCCAGCCAGCGAGAGAGGGAACACAGCAGGGGAGTGGGAGAGGAAGAAGCAGGCTCCCAGCGGAGGAGCCCGATGTGGGACTCGATCCTGGAACGCCGGGATCACGCCCTGAGCCTAAGGCAGACGCTTAGCTACTGCGCTACCCAGGCGCCCCAACTGTGCCCATTTTTTAATTGGATTATTTGTGTTTTTTGGTGTTGAGTTGTATGAGTTCTTTATGTATTTTAGATATTAGTCCTTTATCAGATATGCCATTTGCAAATATCTCCAGGGAGTTATTGTTTAATGGGCCCAGAGTTTCAGTTTGAGAGGATGGAAAAAGTTCTAGAAATGTAGCAGTGATGGTTGCACAACATTCTGAATGTACTTAATGCCACTGAACTATACACTTAAAAATGGCTAAAATGGCAAACTTTATGTATATTAATATATAAATATATGTGTATTATTAATATAGAAATATATTAACACACACACAAATATATGGGTTTCCACCTTCTGTACAAGCACTCTACCTCATTCTAAAAACACATACTGACGGACAATTATATGCCAAGTGCTGTTCAAAGTTGGGAGAGGGGATTTTAAAAAAGGAAGATCAAAGGGGGACTCATATGAAGTTGAAATCTGAGCAAAGATTTACAGTGGAAGAGTGAGTAGGCCTTGCCAATACATGAAGAGAGCATTCCTGGCAAAGCGAACAGCCAGTGCAAAGGCCCTGATACACATTATGCTTGATGTCTGGGGACCAAATGATGCTGAGGGAACTTGTGTGGGTTGGCATGGTTGTGATTGCAGTAATGCTCGAATTTCCAAGCAGAGATGTTCTGCAGGCAGTTAATGCTGGATATGTAAGTGGTCAGGGATGCAGATAAACAATTCAAGTCTCATCACATGGAAGCAATGAAGCTATGATGTAGGCTATACATGTTCTACATTCAATCACTGCTTTCCCTAAGGCACCACCACCACCCACCCTCAGTTGTAGCCAGTGATGCAGTTTGGGCCTCTGGAGTTCAATTTATACAAAGACTAAACTTCCCTTCTCCTGTCATGGTGTGAAGCTTGGTACTGGAGAAACTCTGGGGGACTAAGAACTTCTCCAACATACTTTCAACAGATACTCTTTTTAGCCCACTCTTTCTGAAGCCCAGCACTGGCTCCACCCTTCTGGGTGGGGCTGGAGCCTCTGTTTCCCCTTTTATTGAAAGGAGTGAATGAGTGAACAAAAAATATTTGTGAAACAAAAGAGAGTCTGGTGCTGGCACATATGGCTCCAGGGGCTCTTGGAGGTCAGGTGAGAGGGAGATGTCACAGAAAACATTGGAAGGATGAGGAATAGTGTTAAGGACAGCAGCTGCTGCAGATGGAGTACATCATGGGGCTAGAGCCAAGTGTCTGGAAAGGTGATGTTGAAAGGGGTCCCTATTCAAAGTATGTCCTAGGACCAGAGTGCGTCATGAACATGCTTTAGGATTGCACTCAAGGGTCTTATCCAATTATAAGCCTTCTGTCCTACCTAGACTCATTTTTTCTGGTTGGTACACTCAGTGGGAAAGGACGAACAGGAAATCCCTAGAGATTTCCAAGAATTCTTACTACTTTGGTGAGCAATTTTGTTATATGAGGTTGTATTTGGCACCTGGGCTTCCAAATCATTTTGAGGATATTTCAGAGCATTTAACAGTGTTTCACTCTGTTTCCAAACTGTATATCACTTCCCTCACAAAGTCCATGACCTCATCTAAGGAAATAAGGATGTCATATTCATTTCTGTAGCCTACGTTTGCAGCGCAGCATCTGACCATAATTGGTGCTCAGTAGGTATTTCTGGAATAAATCAATGGCTGGCTACTATTGATGCAACCAGAATAAGGTTTAACTATTGAAATGTGTCTTAATACCTTATTCTTCCTGCTATACTTAGGAGGACTGGTGGGAAAGTTTCCATTTTACAGATCGGTGACATTAAATGTGTGTTACTGGTGTATAACAAACTACCCCAAAACTTAGTGGCTTCAAACAACACCCATTTATTCTTATCTCTATTATTTTACACTTTCTGTGCACCAGGAAGCTGGGCACAGCTTAGCTGGGGCAGCTTCAGGCTCTCTCACGGGATGCAGGCCAGGTGGCACTTAGAGCTATGGTCATCTCAAGGTTCCAACCTCACACAGTGGTGCTGGCAGGATTCAGTTCTTCACGGGCCATCAGACTGAGGATCTCAGTTCCTCACTGGCTGTTAACCAGAGGCTACCCTCAGGTCCTTGC
This sequence comes from Ursus americanus, assembly GCF_024610735.1. NCBI lineage: Eukaryota > Metazoa > Chordata > Mammalia > Carnivora > Ursidae > Ursus > Ursus americanus. The sequence goes on from NC_142145.1 coordinate 34,009,342, forward strand.
CATGTGGGTCTCTCCACCATGGCAGCCTGCTTCATCAAAGCCAGCAAGCCAAGAAGGCAAGAGAAAGAGTGCCAGCAAGATGAACATCAGAGCCTTTTATAACCTAACCTTCAGAGTAACATTCACATCATTTTCATGGTATTCTAATCATTAGAGGCAAGTCACTAGGTCCAGCCCACACAAAGGGCATAGATACCAGGAGGCAGGAATGGTTGAGAGCCATCCGAGAAGCAGCCTACCACCAGGGGCACCAAGTGTGCCTAAGTCCTTCAAGATCATGCAATGGATTTGAGGTCAGAGTCAACGCTTGGAGGTTTGAGCTCTCCCCTCTCCATTCTGAATGGTGCTGTGGACAGACCTGGGGGAGTGGGAGAAGTGGACTGGTAGGGAGAAGAGCAAAACAGTGAAGGAAGGAGGACACCAATCCACTTACCCAAATTTACACTGGAACAGAATTTACATTTTTCAAGTTATCAAAGAGTTAGACAGAAATGAGAAGTGACTGCAGGTATGGATTTATTACCACTAATGTAAAATCTGTTCCTAATAATTTTTTAAAGCATTTCCATATAATACATCTGTTCAGTTCAAATTTATAATTGCAGTCTGGAAAGAAGCACAGTGGCAATTGCGGAGTGCTGAAGAGTTGAGTTTGGCCTTGTGTGTAGATCTTTCTGGTACAGAGGGGAGTCATTTAGGCTGATTTCAGTCTAGAAACCACTGCTGGTCCAGCCAGTGACAAATCCCTCATCCTACCCCTCACCCTATAATACTGTTCACCATCCCGCATGGAAGAAAAGAAAGTTTGGGAAACAGCAGTACTGGGCCTGGGGAATGGGCTCTCAAATTGAAAGCTGTATAGAGGATTAATTTAGATGATTCTAGACCTTCTTCCACCCACAGTTCCCTCTACCTAAGCATTCCCCACTGTATCCTCTGACCTTTCTTCCTATGGGGCTAGCTTCTCTCCATTAGAGAGGGAAGCTTGATGCAAAAAGTCCAAGGCATCTCCATACCATCTCCACATCTCTATCCAGCATGTGCGCATGTGTGTGTGTCTGTGTCTGTGTGTCTGTGTGTTCCTGCTCATAGGCGCATGTGCACGCATGTCGGGGGACGTCGGGGGGCGTCGGGGGGCGGGGGAAGGAGGGCCTCGAAATAGCAATATGCCATTCCTAGACCCTTTAGAAATAAATGAAGCATGATGAGAACAATGAAAGATAAGTGTGGATAACTGAAGTTGAAGGGTGGGGGGCAAGTGGTAGAAGAAAGGAGTAGAGAAGCATGCATCTGGTACGTTTTGTCTCACTCTTCAAATTAAGCCTTCCCATTTGAGGAAGAAGAAAACCAAAGCTCAGAGATGAAATAGCTTGCCCAAGGTCATGCATTGGTGGATCCAGACCACTGTCTGAGAGCTACCTGACTGTGTACTAGATGGTAATGGCAGTGTGATGGTGTTTGAGGGAGCAGCTGGCCTTCCTTATGATAGGGGCTTGGCAAAACTAACGTTCTCTTTCCAGCTTAGAAATCATATACAGATAGTCCTTGACTTATGATGGTTTGACTTATGACTTGTTCAATGTTATAATGATGGAAAAGCAATATGCATTCAGTAGAAACCATACTTCAAGGTTTGAATTTTAATCTTTTTCTGGCCTAATGATATACCCTATGATGCTCTCTCATGATGCTGGGCAGCAGTCAGCCATGTGATCATGAGGGCAAATAATCAATACACTCACAACCATTCTGTACCATACAGCCATTCTGTTTTTCACGTTCAGTACAGTATTCAGTAAATTACATGAGATAATCAATACTATTATAAAATAGGCTTTGTGTTGGGTGATTTTGCCCAAATGTAGGCTACTACACGCATTCTGAGTACCACTGGTAGGTTGGGCTGAGCTATGCTATTCAGTAGGTTAGGTGTATTAAGTGCATTTCTGACTTAGAATATTTCCAGTTTATGATGGGTTTTTCAGGATGTAACCCCATCATAAGCTGAGGAAGATCTGTATATACATTTCTTATTTCTGATTGTTCAAACTGTTTTAGAAAACAAATGATCATTCTTGGCCATTCCCAAGTATAGAATATTGGAGTGTGCCATTATAAAATCCCTGCAGGTCCCCAATGTTTATAGCAGCAATGTCCACAATAGCCAAACTATGGAAAGAGCCCAGATGTCCATCAAGAGATGAATGAAGAAGATGTGCTATAAATATATACAACAGAGTATTATTCAGCCATCAAAAATGAAATCTTACCATTTGCAATGACACAGATGAAACTAGAAGGTATTATGCTAAGTGAAATAAGTCAATCAGAGAAAGACAATTATCATATGATCTCACTCATATGTGGAATTTAAGAAACAAAACAGAAGATCATAGGGAAAGGGAGGGAAAAATAAAGATGAAATCAGAGAGGGAGACAAATCATAAGGGACTCTTTTTTAAAAGAGATTTTATTTATTTATTTTAGAGATAGAGATAGGGATAGAGAGAGAGCATGCATAGGAGCAGGTAGAGGAGTGGAGGGAGAGGGACAAGCAGACTCCGCTCTGAGTGCAGAGCCCAATGTGGGGCTTGATCCCACAACCCTAAGATCATGACCTGACCCAAAATCAAGAGTCAGCCTCTTAACCGACTGAGCCATCCAGGCACCCCATGAGCCTCTTAATCACAGGAAACAAACTGAGGGTTGCTGGAGGGGAGGTGGGTGGGGGGATGGGGTAACTGGGTGACGGGCATTAAGGAGGGCACGTGATATAATGAGCCCTGAGTGTTATGTAAAACTGATGAATCACTGAACTTTACTTCTGAAACTAATAATATGCTATATGTAAATTAATTGAATTTAAACAAAATTAAATTTTAAAAAATTCCTGCAGGTGAGTGGAGTGGCAGGAGGACCCTTTGTGGTGCTCCGGGCACATGGCCTCTCGGCTACACCACTGTGCTTTGAACAAGGCTCCCTTGTGAGTTGAGAGTGTGAGTTGAGAGTGAAGTCTAATAGGGACAGAGGGTCTTTGAAGCCCCAAAAGAGGCTTCTCGTTGCTGGCAATGAAGTCTCCTGGAAAGCTGGCACCTTCCTAACACTGGAGCCTCAGGAGAAACTAGAGTGAGTCTGTCCATTTAAGGATCCCAGGTAATAAGGCAAGCTTTACTTGAAAGTGTAAAGAATTTTGATCTTATGTCAAGAAGAAGGGGAGTATTTCAAGGAGCAGAAGTCAGTTGTAGAAAGTTGTGATAGACAGGGGATGCATTTCCCCAAAGATGACATGTCCTAATCCCCAGAACCTATGACTATGTTTCCTTACATGGCAAGAGAATTAAGGTTTCTGATGAAATATGGTTGCTGATAGGCTGGTCTTAAATAGGGAGATCATCCTGGATTATTCAACTGGGCCCAATGGCATCACAAGGGTTCTTAAAAGATGGAAGAGGCAGGAGTGTGGGCATCAAAGTGAGGGAAGTGAGGACACAACAACCCATTGTTGGCTTTGAAGGTGAAAAGGGGCCGTGAGCCAAGGAAAGTGGGCCGACTCCAGAAACTGGAAAAGGCAAACAAGAAGACAGATTCACCTCAAGAGATTCCAGAATGAATGCAGTCCTGCCAATACCCTGATTTTAGCCCAGTGAAACCAGATTTCTGACCCCCAGAATTGTAAAATAATAAATATGTGTCATTTTAAGCCACTAACCTTTTGGTTACTTGGGATGGAAGCCACAGGAAATGCAAAGAAAACAACACAGAGCTGTCTAGGTACAGGGAGAAACTCTGCAGGGTCCAGAGAAGCAGCCCGACTCCTCCTGATGAGGGGCTGGGAGGAAGGTGGCATTCAACCCCTGTAGGGCACAGCCAGCCAGGTTTATAGGTGAGAGCCTGAGCAGGCTGGCTTTGCTCCTTAGTCATCAAGGGCTGTCAGTGAGACCCCAGGCACAGCTAGAGAAGTTCTTGGTCCCCTTTTGGGAAACTCTGGAGTCACTGTTTAAGAATTCAGGCGCCACTAGCCAGTGAAAACCACCAAGGTTCTCTTTGATCTCTTCACCATCTATGTTGTTTTGCTTATCTTCCCCACAGTGATTGACAGCAAAACACTTCAACGAAAGGACCGTATAATGTGTTTCATGGACAACAATGATAAACAAAACAAAACAAAACAGCTCCCACTTCTCAGTCAGCCCGACTGCCAGAAACCTCGGATAGACAAACAGGTGTTGGCAGCAAGGGAGAAGCAGAATCCTGATGGAGCTGAGACAGGAAGAAAGAAAGGGCTTTCCAAGGCCATGAGAGGCTGTCCACACAGGCATGGAGCCAGGAGCCGGTGGGTGCATCCTCCGGAAGGACCACTCGGGCCTGCCATGAAGTTGGCACTCAGCGCACGTGAGCTGCTTGTTATTATTATTGCCTATGACAATGTCCTCTTGAGGATGATTATCAGATTGTCCACACAGCAAAAAGAAGGCTTAGCATTCCTGTGTTCTTTTGTATGATTATTTTATATGATTCTTCCCTAAGCACATTGACATGGTAGGACAGGTGACATTTTCCCCTCCATTTGGTAAAATGTTAAAGTGAAACACATGCTTGTTTTGAGTGGACTTTGGGGGTGAACAGCTCGATGGGCAACACAGCCAAGAGGCTCCAGAGCAGAAGAGGAGGAGTCAGCAGGGACATGTGGGCCCTGGTCCGAGGGAACTTGGGAGATACCTTTGTGACCTCCAGAACTAGCTGGGGAGATAAAGAGCCCAGCATACTGACCCACTGTCTCCGGGCCTCACAGCTGCCCACCAAGTGAACCCAGGCTCTGAGTTCTGTGCTCAGCCCTGCGTCACACTGATTTCCTAACTGCCTTGTCTCGAGCTGGCTGGGAACCGGGATGTAGAGGAAGGCCAGCCACCTGGCAGGACTCCCACCCTCCTGAGGCTCAGAGCCGCACCCTGGCAGGGCTTCCAGCCATTTCTGCCTTCTTCTAGTTACCAAAGGAAAAAATACTGACTGTAAACATCACTTTAAAAGCATGCCATCCGACAGCCGGCTCAGCTGCAATACATCAGCCTGAATTGTACTCATTTATGGTGAAGCATTTTATATTAATGTTTTCATTGCTTATCACAGACACTGGCTTTAAAGTGCTTAAGCCAGCTGTACTGAGTTATTTATTAGGCTTTTTTTTCCAAGTTGCCTTTTCCTTAAATAAAGTGTTTGTTTTACTTTCATACATTTAAGACTCCCTCTCATCTCCTGTCAATCACTTCTGATGGCTGATGTGCATGCATCCCCTATTTCTCCAGAATATGCTCAGAACCTATGGAAGAAAGAGGAACTGGGGCCAGCAACGGCCACGAAGGGACAAGTTTCAAGTGAGGCAGAGAGTTCAGGCTCCAGTAAGCTTTGTCTTCCTTCATGTTCTCCCTTTTTCCCACAAGCTGGATTCCATCTCCACAGTAGCAGTGAAGACCTCCAACTCTTGCCTGAAGTCAACTGATTTGACATCTGGGCTATATAGTCAATGCTGCTAATCATCTCCCTCTTCCTTGGTTCTCTTCCTGACATGGTGACCAGTCCTCTGTCCCCTTAATTGACTTCACCTTCCTCCTCATCCCTAAATGTGGGTCGTCTAAGGGTCAGGCCTCAGGCCTGTCTCCTTCAGAACCAGCACCTATATATAGTAAAGTCTAAAGACTGAATGGTCAACACTCTCCTTCCCTAACCCATGGGGCTCCCAGAAGACTGACAACAAGAAGGAAAGCTAGCAGTTTTGTCTCTAAAGAGTCTGACATCTGGCTAACAAAAATGAGTTGGCTAACAAACTTTTCAGCATCCAATCACATCACACTGAAGCCCATCAGTCAACAAAGCCTCCTATAACCAAAGAATTCCAGTTGGCAACATGGTTCCTCACTCTGCAATATGAACAGATAGCTAAAGATCAGCAGACATTTAAGAACTCTAACAAAAATCAAAACCAAAAAAAAATTGGAAATAAGGGACTCATAGGAAGGGTAAAATAACTATTTTAGAGAAATAGGTTAAAAACCATTGTTAGTATCTTCAGAAAAAAATTAGACAGGTAGCCATGTAACAAGAACAGAAGGTTACTGTAAGAGAAAAGTCAGAAAATAAAAAAGACTAAATAGATATTAAATATGCAATTACTATAAAAAATTAAATAGACTTCTAGAAAATAAATGTAAGAAATCTCTTAGGAAGTAGACAGGACAGTGAGATGAAATAAAGAAAAGAAATAATGGGAAAATTAAAGAATTCATCAAAGAGGTCCAATAATCTCTTATAGAAATTTCAATAAGAGGGGCGCCTGGGTGGCTCAGTCGTTAAGCGTCTGCCTTCGGCTCAGGGCGTGATCCTGGAGCCCTAGGATCGAGCTCTACATCAGGCTCCTCCGCTGGGAGCCTGCTTTTTCCTTTCCCACTCCCCCTGCCTGTGTCCCCTCTCTCGCTGGCTGTCTCTCTCTCTGTCAAATGAATAAATAAAATCTTAAAAAAAAAAAAAAAGAAAAGAAATTTCAATAAGAGAGCTCAGAGAGAACATGGGGGACAATTACAGATAACAAAGCCCACAAGGATTTCCAGAACAAGAGTGTGAAATTCCAGACTTATCAAAAGGTCAAACATAATGAATGAAAAAAAAGATGCACATCTAGATATATCATCCTGAAATTTCAAAACACCAAGGATAAAGAGTGGAGATAAACACTCAGAGAAGGGTGAAAAAAAAGGATCACACATACAGGCAGAAATTGGTAAAGCATCAGACGTCTCAATATTGACACCAGAACCTAGAATACATTGGAGCGATGTATTTCCATCCTCGAGTTCTGTATCTGGTCAAATGTGAAGAGAGAATAAAGACATATTCAGATATGCAACTGCTCTTGTGGGGTTTCATGAGAAGCTTCTGAAAGAATATCTTCACCAAAGTAGAGAGTGAAACAAAGACAAAAGATCCAGGAAGGAGGAGGTCACCAGAGGAGATCAGTGTAGAGGAAAGTGAGACAGGAGGAGTACAGCAAGCCTAGGGGGGAGGAGTCCAAATCAAATAGAGCTGGGTTTTGGGGTCCCAGAAGAGGAGGTTTCAAGAAAAAGCAGCACTGTTTAGTCACCCAGTGGGTTTGACTGTGTCTAGGGGATCTTGGTAGCTCTGTCAGAGAGTCTGGGGAAGGATCAACAGTAGGTACATAGAAAACTAGGTAAACTATTAAATTTGACAATTTTTAGCTCTTGGAAAAACAAAAAGTTGTATATAAAAGGAAATTATCCTATCTGTATTCCTTTATGAATATTTTCATCGATATAAATATGAAAATCCTAAAAATAAACTTCACAGAAAATTGCATTACAGCTATGCTGGAAGGATGGAAGAAAGAGAAGGGGTGATGTGTGAACTCAAAGAGAGGAAGCCTACCCTTCTGTAGATGGAAGTTAAAAAAAATACTGCCCTGGAGATACAGCAGTATAATAATGTTATTTAGAACTAGGAAGGTAAATGCTAGGAACAAGAGCTCAAAAAGTTGAAAAGGTGTTTCCAGGGAGTAAGACTCAGAAGTGAAGATATGTAGGCCAAAGAACTACTAGGTTTTTTGCAAGTCTTGTCATAAATTTGAATTTTGTAATCATGTATGTGTACTAGTTTGGCAGTAAAAATCTAATGCTGGTATATAAACGTAATGACATGCATACCTGTATATTCTAGAGGACAAGAGTTCACTATGAACAGATCCACAATGTGGAGCAAAAGCGGATGCAGTCCCTGCCCTCTTGGAACCTCCCTTTAAACATGGCACGCTGTCTCTTACCTCGGGACCCTGCACACAGCTCTCCCTGACCGCTCCTCTGTGTGGAAAATGCGGACTCGGTCATCACAGGCTTCTGTCACACCTTCCTTGACTCCCCCAGGCAGCAGGCCTGTCCTGAGTCCTACTGCCCTTTGTGCAAAATGCCACTGCAGTGATTGTCTCACTGCACTAGATATGTGCTTTGGCAGGCCCATCTCTCAGCTAGTCATGCAAGGACTTCATTTTACCCTAAGCATGTCCCTAATGCCCAGCACAGTGTCTGACTCTAAGTCAGAGCCTAGGAAGTACTGGTCAAATAACTGCATGCGTGCACCAGGGCGTGTGTAGAGGGGAGGGCAGTGTTCCCTTGTTACTGCCTAAAAAAGAGAGAGAAACACTCATTGGTTAAATAAACATAGACAACTGAGAGAGCAGCAAATATCCAGGAATCTGACTGTACCATCTTTCCCGGGCTTGGTACAGGGGCTGCACAGACTGAGCTAACCTTAGCACCTCCGTGGGAGCTAAAATCCTATATTATAATTTCCCCAACACTCGGGACCCAAGATGGTCCAAAATAACGTTCACACAAGATGAGGGCCAAAAGGAGGGAAGTGATATGGAAGAGAGGCAGGGGGCCTAAAGACACACTTTGCTGGCCGTGGCACCTGTCTCTACTTGTGACTTCCAGCACGAAGCTCAGATGGCTCTTGTGTGCCACTGGGTGTTGCTCTGTTACCTGTGACCACGAAGGAAGAAGCCAGGGCACCCTCCAAGAGTGACACACCACATCTAATACTAGGGCATGATGAGCCGGTGGAGCTCCTCTCAGGACTGGCCCGTGGTGCAATCAGTACTGCTTACACTAATAGTTCGCATTCTTTCCAGAGATCTCCACACGTGGGCGACGAGACAAGACGTAGGGCTCATTTGCAGCATGACCCCCTCCGGCCAGCCCCTGGCCTTGCCCCATCCAGGACAGCCATTTCCTCAATCAGAGGCCTCAACTTCGTAATCCAAGTCTAAAAGGCCAGGGGCATTTACCAAAGACTCCGAGAAAACTTCTGAAGTCCTACTGATGCCACTTGGTTCCCACCAAAAGTATCTTCAGCAACTGGAAAGTAAATGAATTTCTCCTACATTCATCCAACCCAGGATGGTAGCTGGTCAGCTTTGTGGCATGATTTAAAGGCTCTGAAAAAACCACACTGCCCCAAAATATCTCCCTACTGGCCTGAAATTCTTCATTTCACTTTATAATCATGCCTGAAATTCCACCAATTAGAAACTCATTTACAAGCCCCTCTTGTAAAATGTGCAAGAGTGATTAGCTTTATCTGATGCTGCTCCAGAATCTAAAATTAGGACCCATGGTTGGGCCTAATAAAGAAAAACTGATGGGCTTCAGTTTGACTGAAAAAGCCTCTCTGTCAGTTCTTGCTCTCTAGCAATGGGACTGGAAACTCCCATGAATGACAGATCAGCGATCACTTCAGACAAAATCTTCTCCTTCTGGACAGCTCTAAAGGGGTAGAAAGTTCTTCCTCGCTGTGCATTAAAAACTGCTTCCTGACACTCTCTGCAGTTTGCCCTAGTTCTGCTCTCAACAACGGAAAGAGAGTCTGATCACCATTCCCTTATCAAATAGTCTAAGCCAGACCTTCTCTTCCAGAGAGCTCCCATGGTCCTTCCCCCACGTCTAATGGCTGGGCAATCTGTGTGCACTGATCTGGTTAAATAAGGTATGGCTTCAGGATTCCTTGCCTGCCCACAGGAGAATGGCCTTTGGTAGAGCAGGAGCTGTAGAGTGTGTGTGACAGGCACTAACAGCCTTTCACTCTCCGCTTCCCACGGACCAAGCCCTCTGGCACACAGACGGCCATGTGGGGCTGGAAGCATCGCATGGCTGTTGTAGTCAGGCACCAGGCCATGTGCAGGGAAGTCAAATCAGAGAGAAGGGCTCAAGAAGGTACTGACCCCCTGGGCTGTTTGGTTTGGGCAAGACCTGTACCAGGATGCAAGGGACCCTGAGGGTGCGATCTGATGCCGTACCAGAGGCTATTTGCTCTGAATTTCTACACAAGAGTTCTTCTCTTGAAGGCCTAAGAGTTGGCCTTCTGCACTGGATCAACCATTCACTAATTTGAGGCTTTGAGCAAGTTTCTTAACTCCTCTGAGCCTCTACTTCTTCATCCACTGCACAAAGACTTTTCTATCTGCTTCTCTGATAGTTTAACAAGAATTCCATGAGATGATAAATGTGAAAATGCTTTGAAGACTGTAAAGCAAGGCATTGTGCCATGGCCAGCAATGGAGTTCATGGTTGACTTCCATTTGGTTGGGGACAGCTCAGGTTCTCAGCTAGGCACTATGGCCGGAAGGAGAGCTGATATTCTGTGGCAAAATATGTTCCTAATTAAGGTAGGATCCAAGGGCCAAGTGTTCCACAAGTGTAACAATCAATTTATAGCCTCTTGTACCTTTTTGCAATAAAATAATATCCCATGAAACTTTTGGCATGGTTATATCTCCTGACATGTTGCATTCAACATGAATGTTGGAGCTGGTTTCACAGCATGGCCCACTGCATGAATGTACCTCATTGGCCACACAGGTCTCCAGGTCATACAGCCAACCCTGAGCAGAGACATCTGTTTGGGTTATTCACCAGCCAATCCTAGAGCAGATCTTACTTTTACAGATATCTGAAATATGGCAGTCAGGATCTGAAGCTCCTCATAAGGGAAGGTAAAATCAGGGACCTGAAGAGGCAATATGATTAAGTCTGTGAGTAGACTTCCCAAGGTGGCCTTCACTGAGATGTATCTACTTAGGGACCTAATTCTGGATACATATCAAGACAGGGAAGTCAGGAGGCCTGGATTCCTGCTCTTCCACTAAATGTGGGTACAATTGAGAGAGTCTCCAGGTCTCATTGCTCTCATTTGTAGCTAAGGGAACAGGATCAGGTGACCTTTTTCTATAATTTCCATTTTATCCTTACATTCTACCCTCTTCACCCCCCAAACACGGCTATCTCCTGACATCTTTTAAGACTCAGCCTTCACTTGGTTTTCTCAAAGAAGTCTTCCTGTTTTCCCTAGACCAGGCTAAAGCCACTACCAGACATCAGCACAGCTCTTCTAACCTATCTTCCTCCTCTCTGAGTACTCTGTGACCACCATATCTTCTTGTAATCCAGTGTGCCTGGCACAGAGTGGGTATGCAATAAATTAAAATTTAAAAGAGAAAGAGAAAAATCTGACTAAGTTGAAACCACAACCCTCTCAGAATGCAAATGGAAACTAAGGGAGAGACCACTGCCCTAAGCAAGGATTTAATGCTGTGATTAACAGCAAATAATCACAAATTCTTAGCCAATGAAGTATTTCTATCAAGAGGTAGGTTTGACCAATGGAATGTGTATTCCAAATCCGGGCCTCAAAAGGTCTTGTAAATTCTTTCCTTGCCATCTTTGGAACCGTGAGACAGCCCTGTGAATAAGCCCACGCTGGCCTGCTGGAAGTTGAGAGCACCCATGGAGAAGAATCAAGGCACCCTAGCCAACAGGCAGCCAATACCTGGCCAATAACCTGCCAACTTCTACACATGTGAGTGAAACCATCCCAGCTCATCAAGCCACCAGTCAACCCATCAGGTAACCAGAGACATCTGAGAAAATCCAGCAGAGATCAGCTGAACCAGCCCAGAAAAGACAAATCATGAACAAAATAAATGCTTGTCTTTCAAACCACAGCATACTTGTGGTAATTGCTATGCAGCAAAACTTCCCTTCTGCCTCCTTTTGTTTAACTTAGCAGGTCTAATTCTTGGCAAGTGTCATGGAGGCAAAGGGCATGGACTAAGCTGTATTAGTTACTTAAGGAGTCCAGGAGCTTTTTGAGGGAGACACAGCCCATATCTTATCCCTACAGCACAAGCTTCAGATGAGGGAAACTGGTATATATGAATCCCTGCGACCATGATCAGTCATAACAGACAACAGCTAACTATATTTCTATAGTGCTTACTCCATGCCGGTCACTTCTAAGGGCTTTACATCTATTTTCTCTTTTTAATTTTCAAGACAAGCCCATGAGATTTTATTTTCCATTTTATTTCCATTTCACAGATGAGAAAATGGAGGTACAGAGATGCTAAGTAATTCTTCCCAAAGTCACACTACTAGGAAGTAGTGAAGCTGGAATTTGATCTGAGGCAGGCTGACCTCCAGAGTCCTTGCTCTTATTCAGGATGCTATCTGCCAAGTCCTCTGGCAAGAAAGAATGACTGGGATCTCCCAAAAGGGAAAGGGGGAGAGCTGGTGACCTAAGATCAGTCCTATGACCTATGGGGTGTCATGGGGACAGGGAGATTCTGGCACAGGATGTGGTGGAAATGCCTCAGGAGCCAGTCACTCTGGAGAAACACTTAGGAAAACCGTAGTTCAGCCTGTGAGAGTGGGGACCCAAATATAGGAAACTCCAGAAATGGCTGGGGGTGCAGGGATCTGGACCCACAAGGGCATCCACAGGGCACCAGCCAGGGGCTCACAGACAAGACAGGCCCTGTAGATCAGAATTCAGTAAGATATCACCCCTCCCCTCAAGTAGCAGCACCGCCATGGGCAGATGGGAGTTTTCAATTGCCTTTCTCCCTGCTTATGAGAGAAATGTGCATGGTAGGTGGGAAGAAATAAGGAACTGGACCTCCTGATAAAAAAAAGCAGTTGAAGTCTTAAGTAATTGATTAGGAAAGTAAAAAGGAAGTGACCATGCTTAGACCCAAAGCAAGTGAAATGATCCTAGTGGTTTCATCAGTATTTCTTGAATAGAATTGCATAGCTTATAAATTGTTTTCAAATATTTTATTTGCTTATTTGCTTCTCACAACAACCCTGCAAAATGGATAGGACAAGTGTCATTGTCTCTGCTTTTCAGGTGACAGAACTGTGGCTCAAGGGACACAACTTGCCCAATGTCATGTAACCAGTAGGGAGGCAGAACCAAGAAGCCGACACAAGGCTTTGCCCTCCAGATCTAGAATTCCCTTTTACTGAGCCATTTCTCTTCTTTATATACATGGAAAGTTGTGTAACTGTTAAATAGGAGTCACAACTCAGGATAGGAATCTAAGGGAATGCACATTGGTAACTCATTATCAAAAGAGTGGTCCAAGACTCTAAAGGAGCCAAGAGAAGGTCACAGTACCCCCAGGTAGTCAGCAATGTCCTCAAGGAAAAGGTGGGGGCCTTGAGTTTGATTTAATTCATTCAAGCAACTTTGTGTCACAAACAAATGGTTATTCAGAAAGCTGCTAATGAATTCCACCCAGTTATTTTGTAGCAACAGGTTTGCTTGGGGCTGATCTACAAAATATTCTGCTATTTGATGTAATCCACTTTTACCCAAACCATTCTATGTGGTGAAAAGTCACGGCTATTTTTTCACGTTTGCTTATTTGTTAGCTTAGAAACAGAGGCTGTTCTAGAAACAAGGCTGTTGAGCCCTGGCAACCAACCCCTGACACCTGCTTACTCTGGCTTTAATGGTTATGGCTTTAATGGCAAACACAACTTTCCACTGTTCACTGTTGAGCCACTGGAAGGGGACACAAGCGAGAAGAGGGCCCCTGACACCAGAAGTCAGCTCTCTGGAAATGGGTTTTTATCGGGAAATGGAATAGAGAAATCGTTGGAATGAGAAGAATTATCATTTCTAGAGTCGTCTTTGGATAACAAATTGCTGAGGCCTAAATATCCACAGATTATTCTATCTGAGTTTATCTTGTTGCGACAGATCCGCATGCTGTAATCAATCACACTGCGTATCCATAAAACAGCTTGATAGTACACATGTATTCTCCTCAAAATAAAGTTGTAACATTTACACATAATAACTTACCGGGCTGCTGGCTTTGCCTGACGTATGCTCAATATCATCCGATGCTTTATTGGATCCCACACAAACTTTTGCCTGATATGGTCTTTCTACAGAGAAAAGTTAACAGAAGTCTTGACTCTAATAAAGAAAATTAAAAAGAAAGAGTGGAAAGTGAGGCAACCTGCTCTGGAGGCTGAAGAGAGGCCACATAGGGTAGAGCCTTAGGGGAGAAGGTTTGGAGGGGTTCAGAGCCTGAGGATACTCCCATCCCCCCCACTCACTGGCCATATGTTTCCGAACAGGTCAGTTCAGCTCCTCAGACCTCAGCTGCCTCATCTGTAAAATGTTGGGCATTACCAAATGTTAAAAAGTCAATTATACAGAGACAGTGAGTGAGATGAAGGAGGATGGGGAGCTCATGGCAGGGGGTTCCCGTGCAGGAAGGAGACATAACCGGCCAGTGCGTCTGGAACACAGAAGACACTTCCACTGATTCATTATGGGGGGGGGGTGTCAAAATAGGGTGAAAAGTAGTTTGAGGCTTTCTCTATTGACTGTCAATCTACTAAAATCCATATAATTGTTATTTATTTGTTGATTGATTATCTCTCTCTCTTCACCCAAGCCCACTCTGGACTACCAGTTCCATGAGGCAGTGACTGGGCTGTCTTGTACACTATGGTGTCTGCAGTGCCTAACACAGAGTAGGCACTCAGTAAGCAACTGACGAATAAAGGAAACATACATGAGCAAATGAATAAATTAGGCCTGGAGTATCCGACACTTTCAGAGAACTGCCACACGTGTCCTGCTCTGGGCAGCCTCTCTGGCCAAAGCCCTATGCTCTTCCTTTCCTGCCACCTCCATCAAAACACGCCCGTGCTGTGCCCATGTTTTCAGCAATAGAACTAATCTAAAAACAGCCAAGGCAAACAGTAATGCTGCTCTTTGTGGGTGACATAAGGGTCCCTCTGCTCTCTACCCTGGTCAGAGGACATGTGGGACATGGAAACCATGTTGGAGGCATACCTTAAGAAACCCCAGAAACTAGGAAGTGGCATATGAATAAGTAATGCTTGGTATGTTGCAGAAGTACTCAGGGGGTTGGGGGAAACGGGGGACTCTGCTTGTCATTCTCAGGGCATCAAAATCACCTGTGCAGCTTTGACAACTTACACCCCTGCAGTCCTGATGGAGCCCAGAGAGCTACAGTTCCCCAAGTTCCACAGATAATTTCGGTATGCTCTGAAGACTCTGAACAGCAGGACCGGACAAGGGCTTGTACCCTTTCCCAGTTCAAATCTGAATGCAGGTTTTAAGTGCCCTTGGGGATTGGGGGAAGGGGATGGTAATGAATAAACGCAGTTTTCTAAAACTCAGAAAGTCTTAGACCAAACAAGTGACTCAAATAGTGCAGTTTAACCTCCGGCCCTTCTAGTTTCACTGTCTGCTGAGCATGTCAGGCTCACTCCCTGGCTGTCCTCGGTTTATGGAGTTCTTCAACCACTTACACTACTCTTTGCATCCTCAACAGCCTCTTGAAATCACACCCGTGTGTTTGGGGAAATGACGGGATATGGTTAATCATGTGAAAATCAGCTGACTTTCTGGCAAAGAACCTGCCTCAACACTGTCTTGCCGAGACCTTTGAAATCTGTCTTGCGATGATCCAGCCATATTCATACACGTATATTCACTCGGTGAACAAACATATTCGATCCCATCCTTCCAAGAATTGCGCTAGGTGCTAGGTATGAAGCAGTGAACAGATAAGGAGACACAATGCTGGCTGCGTGCTTAAGCTTCACTGTGTAAAAACAACCTGCGGTTTCCAGCTTAGCACTTCAGGAAGTCGATGGTGTAGACAGCTCCTGAGAGTTTAAGGAGACACAACTCATGAAGAATCACAAACATTACCCTCATGATTATCCATGCAGTCATCCAAGGTTTCATTCTCACACCCTAATGGGATGTAAGAGGTCGAGATTTCATGCAACTCTCTCCAGGGGGAGCTACTCTGCCCCTGACAATATATACATGTAAGTGAGTAGAGCTGAACCATAAACTCAGGGAAATTTGCCTTGAAAACAGATCTGGTGCCTTGGATCCTCTGCCCAAGCTGGCTGGACCCCGCAGTAGCAGAGCTGTAGATCTTCATGAGCCCATGTGTTTGCCTGGATACCGTGGCTGTGAAGTGAGGGAGGGGGCCGGGAACACACTGGGCACAGGTAGGAGCACGCCAGCCTGGTGAACCCATGCTGCTGAGATAGTCAAGGGTACTGGGGGGTCAGAATTCTTCCTTCTTCCAGGCCAGTCTGTGTCTCTTGCACAAAGCACCTGGAAATGGTTTGTACTGGCCTGGGCGAGCCTGAGTGACTGAGGGATAGACACTGACTCAGGGATTAGAAATATTTCCCATGACACCCCACACTTACAGCCACAAGAGTCCTGGGTTTTACCCTCACCCTTCTCAGCACAGGTCATTCTGTCTTTCTAGAGTAGTTTGCACAACTCTGGGATGGCCCCTGGACCTGGGAAATAGCCCAGGTTGGGAGGGGTTAATTACTATGCAACGTGCAGGCTTTTCCTGTCCTCATTCCTCTTGTCAGCCAGTCCCCCTTTCCTAGCCAGGACCTCTGCTACACTCAGGGTACACAGACCCCCTACCTACCACACTGCACACACCTTTCGCTTTAGTTAACCTAAAGCCGGGCTAGGATTTTCAAAAGGAACTCTTATTAGGAAACCCTGGGAGCACAAAGAAGAGAAATAGATGAGACCAATAATGCTTCACATTTGTAAAGTACTTTGCAGTTTGCAAAGCACTTGCACATTCATTACCTCATTTACCCAGCATGAATTCCTTCCCTTGACTTAAGTAAAGCCTAGCCAGAGATTGGCACGGGCTCCATGAGAAGTTTCCTCCATCCCTCCTGGCCACCATTCCCCAAATCCAACCCTAAGATCTGGCAACACTGGCAGCCCGCATGGCTCTTTATGGTCCCCCAAAGTCTGATTCCTGGTCCTGGGTCTGTGTCTGACTTTCCCCTGGAGGTGGCTTTCCAGAAGCATTTTTACTAACTAGTTGCTATTGGTGGTTCTACCCACTAAGCGAAGTGAGTTTCTTGCTTTCAGGACTAACTGGGGTTAGTCTCTCCCATCTTAGTCAAAGAGAGCAGTAATAATTAACATATGAGAAAGGGGATCCCTCTTACACTGTTGGTGGGAATGCAAGTTGGTACAGCCACTTTGGAAAACAGTGTGGAGGTCCCTTAAAAAGTTAAAAATTGAGCTACCCTATGATCCAGCAATTGCACTACTGGGTATTTACCCCAAAGATACAGACGTAGTGAAGAGAAGGGCCATATGCACCCCAATGTTCATAGCAGCATTGTCCACAATAGCTAAATTGTGGAAGGAGCCAAGATGCCCTTCAACAGATGACTGGATTAAGAAGTTGCGGTCCATATATACAATGGAATATTACTCAGCCATCAAAAAGAACGATTTCACAACATTTGCAGCAACATGGACGGGACTGGAGGAGATAATGCTAAGCAAAATAAGTCAAGCAGAGAAAGACAATTATCATATGGTTTCACTCATTTATGGAACATAAGAAGTAGGAAGATTGGTAGGAGAAGAAAGGGAAGAAGAAAGGGGGGGTAAACAGAAGGGGGAATGAACCATGACAGACTATGGACTCTGGGAAACAAACTGAGGGCTTCAGAGGGGAGTCGGGTGGGGGATTGGGATAGGCTGATGACGGGTATTAAGGAGGGCACGTATTACATAGTGCACTGGGTGTTATACGCGAGTAATGAATCATGGAACTTTACATCAAAAACTAGGGATGTAGTATATGGTTACTAACATAATATAATAAAAAATCATTATAAAAAAATAAATACAAGTTGAGAAAGGAAAAAAAACTGTTTACATAAAAGATATTTTGACATGATGTATGTAATTTTTGATATATGTAATTTTATAAGATTATCTTTTTATACATTTAAATAAACTTTTTTAAAAAGGGGAAAAAAACATTCATTGAGCACTTACTGAGTGCCCCACCCTGCTTTTTGTGTATATTAACTTGCTTTTCCTCACCAGAATCAACAAGTAGACAGTATTATCCCCACTTTACGGATCAGTGAGGCTTAGTAAATACAGGTCTTGTTTTCTGTTGTGGAAATAATCAGTGGATTGGGTGAAATTCAGGACAATGTGACTGAAGTCATTTGCTTCGTTTAGCCATGATTTTATGGATGCACACATTCAGGATGCATTTGCCACGCTCCTCCTGCACAGCTGGCTGGCCACGGGGACACAACAGTGAATCAGGCGTGGCTCTGCCCTGAGGAGCCCGCTGGCTGCTCGGACCCTATCAGCTTCTCCTGCAGCAGATGATATAATGCAACAGGCATTACCAGAGGTTCGAACACAGTCTAGGAGCCAGAGAAAACTGCCCGGAAGACGTAACATCCATGAGGAAGAGGAGTGCACCCCAAGTGGACGGAGCAGCAGAAATAAATGTTTGGAGGCCAGAGAGATCATTACATTCAGGAAATCCAGCACTAGTGGTCAAGTAGGGTGGGTGAGCTGTAGACTGAATTAAGGGGTTAGGGCTTTATCCTGAAATCGCTAAAGGACTATTGATGGGTTTTAAGCAGAGAAGTGATATGACAGGGCCTTTCCCTCTGAAGTTTTTTTTTTTTTTTTAATTAAGTCCTTGCTTATCATTTTGCTGTCCTGTAGTTGTCTCTTTCCAATAAAAATGAGTTGGGGGGGGCTCATTAAATAAGGCTCTCTGGCCACTGGTTGCTAATTAGCAGAAGCCTTGCCACCATCCATGTTCCCCATCCTCCTCCACCCTGGGCTTTCTCTGCCCTACAATCAGACACTATGGGGACCTGAAGCTGTTTTGGTCCAGGCCCATGTCTCTGAATACTGTAACTTCCATCTCTTCTGGATTTGCCTTCATCTTCGAGGTCCATCCACGACAGTCACCATCTGTCCACATACGCTGTCAGAGTTCACAAACTGCCCACCGCTGACTAACGCCCCTTTGTCAGGTGTTAAAGAGCATGTGCAGACTTCTGGCTGGCTGGCTCTGTGCTCTTCCCACTGTGACTGGAAACTCCTGGGGGCCGGGCTGAGGCCAGGTTTGGAGGAACCCAGATGCAGGCATCTCCCTGCCTTTGGGGAGCACTCTTAATTTGGCTTAACATGTGATTTCAGCAGGCAGGGACATAAAGAAGTGAGGGAGGAAGGGGCCATGGCTTGCCAAGTAGGCCCACCAAACTAATTCTGGTGACTTGCAGGGCAAAGACAGGATAGCCAGCTCCTCCTCATAGCTGGGGCTGTGTTTTATGTTGGTCTGAAATGTCCATAGCTCCCAGGTCTTAGCACATATATGAGCTTGTCCTTGGCCATCTCTCTCTTCAGAACCAAAGTCCTGTTTTGTTCCCACAGTTGAGAGAGGCCTCAGAAATTGAGTTCCTGACCAATCTGTGCTATGATGTGGGCACGAGACACCAAGACAATGCACACTGCCTTCTGTGGGGCTGGGAGCCTTTATACCTGGGCCATGGCAGGCCGGAAGACTCAGAGTCTGCTGAGATCCATACACAACAGTATGGAATAGGTGTGCTTTTATAAGACCCCCAAAAGGGGTCCACAGTCCCCACAAAAGGTTAATAAGCCCTGATTTGGAGGGTGCTTGTTGATCTGCACACATTGACCCTATTATAACCCTCTGAGCCCAGGGCCAGCCCTCTCCACTGCAGGTCTGCCCAAACACATCCAGTTGACCCAACTAATGCAAACATGGCAATAATTTATTTCAGTTCAAAGAAATGCAAATTGGGTTAATATCCCTTTCTCTGAACCATCACATATTCAATATAAACTAATTCGTTTCCACAGCAGTGAATTTTTCTAGAAACAAATGATACTCCGTTCTGCACAATTCAAACTAGCACATTTTTTAATGCAACAAACATTTATAAACCACTCATCCCTCCCCCTTCCCTCCTTCCTAAAAATACCCATTGCAGCATCATCTTCGAGCCTACAGCCTGTCATCCCGAACTGCTGCATTGTATTTTTATAATGGGACTGTTTCAATCCTAGTCATCAAATTACCCTGTTTATTATTATCCCCATTTTACAGATAAAGGAACTAGGTCACAGGGAGGTCACCTGACCGGCCCCAAGCCCCACAGCAGGGCTATAATGGAAAAGACGTGCTTCCAGGGCACTGCAGCCTTGGGAGAGCAGAGGCAGGCAGGCTGCCTGGCTTATGCTTCTAGAGAAAGCAGGCACTAGTGGGAGATGAGCCCGCTGTCTCTCAGCAGAGGCCGGGGCCAACACAGGGAAGACATGACCAGCGGCGAGGAGAGAGGTGTCCTGGCCAGAGAGATCTGTGTGACCACCTAAGAGCACAGCTGTTCAGAGAGAAGAGGCTTCTCGGAGACGCAGCAGCCTAGGCCCAGCCTGCAGACCTGGAGCCACAACAGAAGGGGCGTTTGACTAGACACCTGGGCCCTGACACTGCAGGCAGGTCCCTCCTCTCGATGAACCTCCATCTCGCAGCATGAATGCTGCCTGGATTCCATGATGGCCAGCAGCTTTCCAGGGGCAGCAAAGGAGTCTGACCAGGGGCACTCCGTGGAAGGACTCCTGAAATGGCTGCCTGAGCCCCCTCCCCGCAAACACAGTGCTTGCTGCTCCCCAGCGAGGGCCCTCACGCCAGGGCTTCCCCCGGCACGAAGCACGCCAGGCCTCTGACTGTGACGGGTGAGGCCTGTGGCAGGACAGCCAGCTCAGCGGATCATAACACCAGATTGGGGGGTGACGTCACCCTTTATATATACAAAATTTCATGCACGTGCACACACGCATACACACACAATTTCTTTTCTCGACACACAGTTCTTGCTTTAAAGAACTAAAGCCTGAGGCTGAGATTATTTCCGGCCCCCTCCAGGACCACCAGGGGGAATCTTGGGACCTCACCCTGGTGCCCATCCAAGTGCCGCATGCAAGTACCATCCACCCAAGAGCTGTCTGTGGCCCATCAAGCTGCAGGTTCCCAGGGCTGAAGTAACTGCTCCATTTGCCTCTGCCTCTGCGGACGTCCCAGCCCTGGGTCCTCCGACATGCTGGGCCACAGTGGGCGTGCAGGCCAGTGACCATGTCAGAACCACAGCATCAGCGCTCTCCCACAGCAGGGCTCGTTATTAATAAACACGCGGCTTCGAGCATTTGCTCACGATTGTTTGATATTTCAGTTTTCAGTAATTTTCTCAGTTAATAATTTATTAAATGGATTATTTGTCATTTCAATTTATTAAAAATTGATGAAGGGCTCATTTCTTTTTTCCCAAGCTAGGACACAGGGAGAGATATACAGGCCAGAGTACAAATTAAAGGCGCCCTGATTCTTTCCCTCCCCTGATCCCTACCCAATCACCTGCAGCCAGAGAACACCCTCAGGTTCCCCCCCCCTCCCGCCCCCACCATGTCTCTGCACCCAGAGCCTGCTTCCTGGTCAAGCAATGAGGGTGGAGAGGCGTGCTCCCACCTGCTCCTGAGCCAAATCCACCGCCCATCCCCTGGCTTCTTATCGCAGCTTTCCCCCCAACCACAGTGGAAGCTCAAGGCCTCTTACTGCCCTGCTCAGCAAGGAGAATGCCTTAGTTCCTTCAGCATGCTGATTTCCACAGAGTGCCCTCTCTGAGGTGGGGCTGCATTTCCGAGAAGGAACCTGGGGTGGTGGTGGGACCTATGACTCTGACTGGAGTAGCAGGGAGGTATTTAAAGCCTGACGGGGGCGGAGAATGTGCAGGGAGCAAGTCAAAATGGCCACCTGCTCTCCCGCCAGCCATACCCATCCTGGCAGACAGCTTTCCCGTCCTCAGTGCTATTAATTACTTCATGGTTTCTGTATTCTGATCATGGCCCTGCCTATGTTTACAGAACAAGCATATGAAGGCACTTGAGAAGAAAAACATCAGCAGGACGGTCTCCTGATACTTTTCCTCTTCTTTCTCCTCCCTGTCCTCCAGGTCACCCTCCACCACGTGCTTCCCTTATTTACTCCACCTCTCTCTTTCCATTCTTTTACCATCTCCGCAACCCTTCCAGCTTTTCTCCCATCTCCCTCTTTCCCTGAGCTCTCTCTTTTTTCCCTCTGTCTTCTGGCCATTCCTCCTCAATGTCTCCCCACAGGGTGGCTGAATGCCCACAGTCCCCTCTCCGTGGGTGTGGCCCCAGGAGGGGCCTCCTCAGAGCCACCATGGACCTTCATCACTAGTGCCCTGAGGTCACAATGGCTCTTGGGCTGCTTCTGGGCTAAGAGCTAAGCTTCATGCACCCAGGTCCCAACTGCAGGTCCCAGACCTGACTACGGCAAGGAAAAAAGACAGTGCTCTCTGGGTCTGGTGCAAATGAAGGCCTGCCCAGCCCTCGGCAAACTCAAGGCGGAGAAAGAAGAAGAAATCATGGGTGGGCAGGAGGTGAGCAGAGAAAGAGCAGCCACCTCAAAGTCACTTTAGCCAAGAGAGTTTGGTCATCATTTTGCAATTTCTGTGTCTTCACGGGCTTCTTGAGATCCCATGTATCACTGTTTTTCAGAGCGCTTTTTTCCGAGATGAGTTTAATGGCCTTATAAAAGTCACATTGTGCACAAATTGGGAAGTTTCTGAGGCTCCACGCCGGCTCTCATGCATATACACTCGCAAACTTCCCACAGCTGAGCAGGGAAGGCAATTCAAGGCACAAAAACATCCTTGGGTAAATTACTTCCTATTAGTGTGTCACATATTTCTTAGATACGACTGTAGTTCCAGGAGGTGACAGCAGCAGTTGACAATAAAACTTTGCACTCTTTCTTATTTATATTTTCCCTGCCTTTCTGTTTTGTTTGTTTTTTCCCCTCCAAGTTACATAACAGCACATCCAACCCATCGTCTCCTTACTCCTGGGGAAACAACACCCCCAAGGCTCTTCCTGACTCCCTTGCTGTGGGGCTGTCCCAGTAGACATCCAACCTCATGTACCACGAAGGACACTCAAAAGACCGCTGCAGCATCTGGAGACAGGAGGCCCCGGGGTTGGGGCTCCTTCAGCTCCACTAATTCTCCCCAAGTCTACTGCTAGACACAGCTCCCTGCTTCTCTTCAAATCCACAATTTTCCACTGAACGACTACCTACCATATGCCTAGACCTGAGCCAGAGGAGCTGGTAGAGACAAGAGAAAACAGGAGTCCGTTACCTGCTTACTGAATAAGACCCACCCAGTGAGACAGCCTAATCACAAGAAAAGAAAATACACGATAAGTGCAAAGTGCACGCTTTAAGCTAACCAGATCACAGGAGCTGGGCTGGAGAGGACCGAGGTCAGGGTACAGGAGGCTGTGACCTAAAGCTAGGTTCTGAAGGACAGGTGGAGGGCAGAGCCATTGAGACAGGGGGCTCCCTTCTGCTGTTCTCTGCAAACACACTGGCACCTCCGCATTTAAGTACATCCAGATGGAGAACGAGAATGTAACTCTCTGACAAGAGTCCCCGGCAGGGAACTGATGCTTCTGAACAAAACTTTTCTCTCCATTGTCCCAAGACTTTAAAAAGTCCCTCAAGCACAGGGAGGATCCAGTCTGCCAGCCTTTGGACTGGTGTCAAATGCATGAGGCTCTCTAGGGGATGGACTCTGGGAAATGTCTCTGTCCTCCCAGGGTGCTCTGAACCTTTCCTGGCCTTTCCACCTCACAGTCTATTCCCTCCTCCCACAGCCTGGACAATTCAGAATCCTGAGCCCTTCCTGGCAGCAAGAAGTTTCACTTCGCCTTCTGCTCTCTGGCCCCCTGGTGCCCTTCTGGCTCCCACACAGGAGCCTAATTCTGGTGGTCCTTATCCCGAGCTGAGAACCAACCATGGTGCTAATGGCAGCTCCTTCCCAAGAGCACCCAGCTCAGGCTCCTTCTCAGGATCTCAAGTCTAAAAAATCTGCCAGCTCAAGTTCATGGCTAAAGAAGAGGTTCTGTTGTTCTTCCTACAATGTTTCAACCTTGTCTCCATGAAAAGGAGAATACAGACTCTCAAGGAGACACCAGAACCACAAAATGTAGACAGGGCCCACACCCACTGATGAGGATGGTGGAGAGAGGGCCACCCTAGTGGGGGACAGGGCTGGATAGGCTTTTCAAAAGGGGCAGCTCTGAAGTTTGTAGAAAATAAGGTAGTTTTTTCCATAATCGAACAAAGGAACAAAGGGACAGATTAAGAAGCAAGGATTAGGGGAGGAGGGGTATTATCAGATATCATTTTGTATAAATACCATAATATGATGAATATAATTATTTTTTACTTTTCAGCCAGAAGTTTTGATATTGCATTCAGAACCACTGAAACAATGGGAAAAGTCTATCACTAAAAAAAAAAAAAAAAAAAATTAAAATACTGTCAGATCAATTCCCTGATGGTGACCTGTCTGAAGCTATATTTTTGGTCAGTGTAGATACATCCTGAATATTTTAATACTTTCTGGACTTCAATTCTCTACCACTTATAATTCAAAATTGCGTCTCCCCCCACCTTCTCTCAGGACTCTTAATTTCTCTTCTCTTTCTGCCATTATTTATTTAAGCCTCCTAACTGTATTATTTATTTTAACACCATATCTGTATTATTTATTTTACTGTAGCTCCATAACGATATTATTTAAGTCTATAAAATAAAGCTTTTTCCCTTGAACTCTCTGTGCAAAATAAAATTGTGTTGTACTGAAACATTCTTTGAAATGCCCTTCTTTTTTACCACTGGATAATAATAATAATACTTTGCATTTATATAGTACCTTTCATCCCGGGATTATTTAAGTCTGCAAAAGCAGTCTGTCTGAATTCTCCATGCAAAAATCAAGTTGTATGATAATATTCTTTGAAATGCCCTTTATTTTTCACCACTCACTGTACAGAAACGCTCTGTCTTCATGCACTACTTTTCCACCTAGGAATTCCTAAGTGGCTCTCTCATTAATACTCGCCTACTTAGAAATGGCCAGGTAACTACTGTCCCCACTGCCTGAATGGTAAAAGGGAAGCATAAGAAGACCTCCATGGACAGAAAATATGTGTAAATCAGAGCCCCCCCCCCCAACACAGAGATCCTCCTTGCTATTAGAACAGCTCCTTGCAAACTTCCTCCTCCCATCCATCATCCAGATTCATCAAAGAACCGTGGACTGAGCCAGACCACCTAGGGTTAAATCCACTCGTTCTCAAGCAGCACACCCTGGGCAGGTTCTTTCCCCTCTTGAACCTTCAGTTGCTCATGTGTGCTCAGCGTCTTCTCCATACCCTGCACTTGGCTCAGGCCTCTCTCACATCTGGAAGTGTCCTTTCTACTCCAAGCCATTTGTCTGTCCTTCAACACCCAACTCCAAGTCCACCTCCAGGAAGAGCAAATGGCAGGAACAGCAGCTGTTATCCTGCATTTTCTTTTTGGATGGCCCTTGGATTCTAAGTCTCAGGCAACATGGTCTGGAGCTGGATTACATGTCATCTTGTATAGCTTCTAACTGTCACTTGTGTCGGAGCTCATTAGTGATTGATTCATTCAACAAATATTTATTGAGTATCTAGTATGTACTAGGCACTCTTTTTGGCTCTAGGGGTACCAGTTGAGAATGAAACAAAAACCCCAGCAATCTCAAAGCTTAAAACCTTGTGGAAAAATACGTCCACCATCAAGCCTGTAAAGCTAAACCATAGCAAGACCCCACCTTCTTCTCTTCTGGCTCTCAAGGTGCTGAACCAAGCATGGCTACACAGCAGGGGAGCAGAAGATATTTCTTACCTGATTTTAAAATATTAATGATAAGGAGAAAGAAGTCTTTGAAATTATCATTTTAACAGTTTTATCTAGTTTCA
Source organism: Ursus americanus (assembly GCF_024610735.1). Classification (NCBI taxonomy): domain Eukaryota; kingdom Metazoa; phylum Chordata; class Mammalia; order Carnivora; family Ursidae; genus Ursus; species Ursus americanus. The sequence goes on from NC_142145.1 coordinate 34,034,965, forward strand.
AAAAACATTTTTTAAGAAACTGCCTCTGGGCCCAAACTGGTTACTAAGTCCTTAAGTATCCTTAGAATGTTTTATATGGTCAAAAGAACCTTCTCAAAGAGTAACTCTTGCTGTGGAGTGGGTCCGGTCCACAGCCTCCAAACCTCCTATTACTCATCCCTCAGATGGGGCTGGCATCTTCTGGTTACAAGGAGGAAGCAATGAGACAGCCATTCCAAGGGCCAGCTCTATGCCTCACACACACCAGCAGCTCAATAGAACACAGTACTACATCCTTTCCCCTGTGTCTTTAAGATTTTACTTATTTATTTATTTGAGAAAGAGAGAGAGAACTCGTGCACATGTGCAGGGGGAGGAGGAGAGGGAGAGAGAATCTCAAGCAGACTCTCCACTGAGCATGGAGCCCAACACAGGGCTGGATCCCACGACCCTGAAATCATGATCTAAGCCAAAACCAAGAGTCCAACCCTTAACCAACTGTCCCACACAGGCGCCCCCATCCTTTCCCCTCTTGAAGCTCTGGTCCTAACTCCATGTGATGACTGAGAGACCGAAAGTTTGGGCCAGTGGAAACAGCTGTCTGTTCTCCCCAGTAAGTTCCCTCCTACAGAAAACCCTGGAGAGCACACAGGACTTCTGTCTCCTGTGATGTGCACCCAACCACATGAACTCTGCAGCTTTCCCTGGAGGCACCACGCACCACAACACTGGGTCCTGGTCTTGCCCTTGACACTGTCAAACTACTTCCATGTTGGCTTGTTCTTTTCATACCCTCTCCTTCCTATGCACTGCATGCTTTGTATACTGTATACTGTATATATTTCCAGCACCTTGCATCCTTCTCCAGGATGTTTTACCCTAATCGATTTGCAGGTGAATATTGCTTCTCACTTCATTCCACTTCCGTTTTGGTGGAGTTCCCTCAGGAAGAGGAATGCAGTAGATGCACAATAAACATTCTTTTCATGGAATTTGTTTTGATTGTGTGGATTATATGAAGCAGTTATAATTACCTCCATTTTAATATATCAGAAAGGGAGATCTGCCCTTCCCAAATTCCCTTGACTTCTAGCCCATACTGCCTCCTTTTCCTCAGGGACTAGAACACTTCCTCTCCAAATCTGTGCGTCATGTGTCCTTCCTTAGTACCTTCTCTGTGCCTCTAATTATGCTGGGCACTGAAGACACATTAAGGAGCAAGCCACAGTCCCCCGTACGCAGACAGCACAGTCTAGTTGGGGAGACATACAAAAACAGACAATCAAACTACTATGTGGATATAAAATGGGATAAAGCACAAGGTCTCATGGGGCGATATACCATGGTCTCCTAACCTGGCTATATCAGGTCAAAAAAGGTTTCCAACACATGGAATGAGCCAGAAATAGGGTTGAGGAAATAGTAGGCATTTAGGCAGAAGAAAAAGTGCAAAGGCCCTGAGGCAAGTAGAACGTGTTCAAAGAACTAGAAAAATTCAGGGTCTCTAGAACCAGAGCCAGATCCTGAAGTCCTTCTAAGTCCTTCTAAGAAAGTGGGACATTGCCCTGATGTTACCAGGAAGACATTAGAGTCACTGAAATTGATTAATCAGAGAAGTAGCCTGACTACATACAAAGAAAGCTCCAATGAGGGCAGAAGTGGATATCAGTAAGAAAGTCAAGGGGCTGAGAGACAAGAAAATCACCTGAAGAATTACAGAGGATTCAGTTAGGAAATATGTGTTACAATGTTTCTAAGAATGACCATATATGTAAAAACCTAAATATTACACACACAAATATCTCACACACACACACACACACACACACACACACACACACCTGTTAGAACTACTAAAAAAATTTGGTAAAGTTGCAGGATATAAAATTGACACAAAAATCAACTGCATTCTTATAAACTAACAACGAACAATTCAAAAAAAGAAAATAAGAAAACAATTCCATTTTACAAAAACATCAGAAAGTATAAAATATTTAGGAATAAACTAAACCAGGGAGGCAAAAGACTTATACATTGAAAACTACAAAATGTTTATGAAAAAAATCAGAGAAGGCACAAATAAATGGAAAGACATCCTGGACTGGATATGTTCATGGACTGGAAGACAATGTTGTTAAGATGTCCATACTATCGGGGTGCCTGGGTGGCACAGTCGTTAAGCATCTGCCTTTGGCTCAGGGCGTGATCCCAGCGTTCTGGGATCGAGCCCCACATCAGGCTCCTCCGCTAGGAGCCTGCTTCTTCCTCTCACACCCCCCCTCTCTCACTGGCTGTCTCTCTGTCAAATAAATAAAATCTTTAAAAAACAAAAAAAAAAAAGATGTCCATTCTATCCAAAGAAATCTACAGATTTAATATAATCCCTATCAAAATCACAATGATGTTTTTTGCAGAAATAGTCAAATCCATCCTAAAATTCTCTCACAATCTCAAGGGACCCCGAACAGTCAATACAATCTTAAAAAAAAAAAAAAAAAATTAAGGTCTCACACTTTCTTATTTCAAAATTACTACAAAGCTACAGTAATCAAAACAGTGCAGTATTGGCATAAAGACATACAGGCCAACGGAATAGAATACAGAGGTCAGAAATAAACCCTCATATATATGGCCACCTGATTTTTGACAACAATGCCAAGAACATGGAATGCGGAGACAGCAGTCTTTTCAAAAACTAGTGCTGAGAAAACTGGACGTACGTGTGCAAAAGAAGGAAGTTGGACCCTTACCTTACACCATACACACAATTTAACTCAAAATGGATCAAAGACCTCAACGGAAGAGCTCAAACTAGAACTATTAGAAGAAAACATAAGGAAAAAAAACCACATGACACTGGATTTGGCAATGATTTCTTGGATATGACACCAAAAGCAAGAGCCACAAAAGCAGAAATAAAACAGACTTTATCAAAATGCATTAAAGAACACAATCAACGAACTATAAAGGCAACTCATAGAGTGTAAAAATATGTGCAAATCATGACTCCAATAGGGAGCTACTACCCAAAATATACAAAGAACTCATACAACTCAAAAAAATTAAAAGTGAACAAAGGTTTAAACAGACATTTCTCCAAGGAAGATTTATACAAATAACCAACCTGCACGTAAAAATATGCTCGATATCACTAAGCATTAGGGAAATGCAAATCAAAACCACAATAAAATATCACCCCACAGGGGCGACTGGGTGGCACAGTCAGTTAAGCGTCTGACTCTTGATTTTGACTCAGGTCATGATCTCAGGGTCATGGGATCCAGCCCTAAGTCGGGGTCTGCACTGAGTGTGGAGCCTGCTTAGGATTCTCTCTCTGCTCCTCCCCCCCCCAACCCCCGCCAGCAACTTGCAGTCTCTAAAAAAAAAAAAAAAAAAAATCACTTCACACCCATAAGAATGGTCACTATCAAAAAAACATAAAAAACAAGTGTTAGCAAGGATGTGAAGAAATTGGTACCCTTGTGACCCGCTGTGGGGAATGCAAAAATGGTACAGTTGCTACAGCTGCTATAGAAAACAGTATAGCAGCTCCTCAAAAAGTTAAATATAGAATTGCCATATGATCCAGCAATTCTACTTCTGCATATGTACCCAAAGAACTGAAAGCAAGATCTTGAAGAAATATGTATACGTTCATGTTAATAGCAGCATTATCCACAATAGCCAAAAGGCAGAGACAAACCCAGAAGGTTTGACAGCTGAATGGATAAACAAGAGGATAAACAAGGGAATATTATTTAGCCTGAAAAAGAAAGGGAATTCTGACACATGCAACAACAGAGGTGAACCCTGAGAATATTATACTAAGCAAAATAAGCTAGTCACAACAAGACAAATGTTGTATGGTCCCCTTATATGAGGTACCTAGAGGAGTCAAATTTAGAGAGAAAGTAGAAGGGTACTCACCAGGGCTATGTGGGAGGAGGAAATGGAAGTTGTTTGGTTGGATACAGAGTTTCAGTTTTGCAAAATGAAGAGTTCTCGAGATTAGCTGCATAACAGTGGGAATGCACCTAACATTACTAAACTTTACACTTAAAAATGGCTAAGATAGAAGATTTTATGTCATGTGTACTGTACCACAGTTTTTAAAAAATTTAATGCGATTGAGAAAAAAAATGTTTCTAAAAGAATTATAATGCTATTCAGCTTTGCTTCCAAAATTCAATTTGGGATCATCTTCTCTATCACAGTATTAGGCACATCAGTAACAGCCTTTCCTCCCTGTCCCCTGAGAGCCAACTAAGGGACAGACATGGGAATCCAACAAAAGGAGAACCGATCAGCTCCACTGCAGCTAAGAGGTGACTGAAGAGCACAAGCTTCAGCTCTGTAGTCAAAGGGGCTGGCTTGTCCTTCACTCCTAAATCAGAGCCCCACAGCCAAACCACTCCTGGCTTGCCCTGCTCTGCACTCCATGGTAGAGAGCAAGGCAAGTGGAATCCTGTAGACATGCTGCCTCTGACAGAGGGAGGGCAAGGCCTGAGCTCAGCATCTCCCACCACTGCCTCCCCAGCTTCTCATCTCCATCCGCCAACTCACAGAAGGGGATTGGGGAGATTTCAGGAATGTAGATGTCCCTCCAGGTGGGGAGTGGGGAACATGTCATCTATCCCAAAGAGCTACTAGGCAAATTAAAGTGTGGCCTAACCCAATATTTTCAAAGTTTTAGACTGAATTACCCAACGAGCAAGAGAAAGTAAAGAGGCTTCCTCATCCCCCTGGCCTGACTACTCCCGTTTCCCTCCACAGGATCTGGAAATGAGTCTTGGCACATAGCAAGCAGCACATTTCTTAGAAGTCTCATCTGAAAATAGTTTCTCCAAAATATCACCACAACCTTGCTGTCGGGGGGGGGGGGGGGCAGGTTCGTCGGTGGTGAGGTTTTCTTAATCCTAATGGAACATCTGTTAAGAAGGGATGTCACTATCTTTGAAGCTGGAGGACTGTATGCTGACAGAGAGCACAACCAAAAGTCCCCACAGATTTGCCCTGGCGAGGGAGGGGATATGAGTGAAGGAAACTTTCCATCAGTTAGCGCCTCCAGTGAAGGATCAGGAATGCTGGGTCTCCTCCTGGCCTTCCCCCTTCTGTATTTGCAGCTGGAGGTTAAGGGTAAGGGTCTGGACACATCTATGTAAGCACACCAGAGCTTTGGGAGGAAAGAGGTCGAAACCCCCAACCCCTTCACTTTGAAGCACGAACTTAGTAAAACATACCAGATGGTGCATAGTTGGCCTGACCAGGCCAAATGGCAGCAAAGGGGAATAAGATCCCTGAAAAAAAGTGGGGTGGGGCAGTCTAACAGAATAAGGCCGACTCTATTCCAGGGCTCTGAAGAGTAAAGCAGTTCTGGAAGGATCACTTGCCTCATGCTAGTTCCTCCTGTTAACTTTCACTGATGCAGACATGGGGGATGACAGAGGGGATAATGCCAGAGCCCCAACTTTTTTGCTGTGAGGTGCCCCAGGTCTGCCTGATGAAGAAGCATCCTCTTCTCACATCTGGGCAGCCCACAGTTTGGGCAATCTCAAAAGGCTCACCACCGTGAACTCGAAAGCAGGGAAAGAGCCAGGTGGACTGATTCTTCAAACCAAAGCTCCAGGAAAAGGCCAAACATCTTACAATAAGCATAACTAAAAATTACTGTTGAAATCAATACTTTTTCCCACAACCTTTCAAATGCCTCAGAAAGATGTGCTGTCTTTTCCCGGGGCTTGGCAGTACCCACAGTCCACGCACAGTCTACCCTGAGAACAAGTGGGCCTGAGTCCCCGCAGTGTGGGCTAACACGTGGGCCTCTAGATCAGAAATGCCAGGGGCGTTCTTCCTGTGGCACAGCCTCCACCCCACCCTATGCCACGAAGGCAGGCTGGGGACCCTCAGCAAAGTGGAATGAGAGACCTTTCCAACAGGCCAGTGCCACTCGGCATCTTCCCACTCTGCCCTCCGAGTCCATGCCAGTTCCTCCCATAGCAAACAGAGCATCCCCTCTGTAGGGGTGTGCGTGGAATCAGGCAATACGGCCTGCAGCAAACCGGGAGGAAAGACACTGGGCTCCGTGGCATGTTGTGGGGCTTTAGGACCAGGAAGGCGGGCACCAGTTTCTGAAACTCAGCAAACACAGGGCTGGCTGCCAGCATGGGTTACAGGGCCAAGGAGTGGCTTTCGGAAGAGCTGAGTTCAGAATCGATTAAGCAGCAGGGCTATTTATTGACCACTTCAGATTCCATAGAAAGGGCAAAAAAAATAGTAATAATAATGATAATCCACTACAAAAATGAAATCCTGTCAGTAGCCCCAATAGGCTTGCCCACCAACTAACGAGAACAAGGTAAATTTGAGCTCAATTTACTCAGATGGATAATAAAACTTTCAATTATGGTTGCATTATTTGTTGCTATATGGTTGAAAGATTAGGTGACAATATGCAAAAAATAGTTTCTTCATATTATAATATTTAGTAATGTCATTTTATTTTTTATATGTTTCATTAAATTGTTTTGTGGCTTTATTATCTACCCAGATGCACAGCCCAGAAATACAATTATTCAGATTTAGAAGCAATAAAATTTGGCATGCATTTTCTCGTATTCAGAATTCCTGCATGTTAAAAAGAAATTATAGCGTTCTTCCCACATTGCACTGCTCTGAGGCCCTCACAGACCCATTCATTAACCGAAGACATTACAGAAAGCACACCATTTAGGTTAAAGGGCCCTTCGGATAACAGATATGCATGCACGAAGCAAATATTTCAATGTAGCCCCGCCTTTTGATTATGACAATAATAGAGGCAAACGGATATGCGTTTGCTGTAATGTGCTGCTCAGTGATGGATCCATTGAGTGGTGAAAACTCTGATTGCAAAGCAGCACACAGAGAAAGCATTATGACAACAAAACCTATCTTTGTAACTATCAGGAAGTGGGAGTTTTACTACTTGGAGAAAAATGAAAGCTTCCTGGGGAATTGTATTTCAGAAGAGTTCTATAAGATGTGAATCCTGAACATATTTCAGCTGCCCATGGAGCAGTGGGTGTAGACAGGTTTGGGTTGAGGGATGGTGGCCCCTCTGCCTGGAAATATTTCTTCCCAGCCCCAGTCCTAAACCTCAGAACCCCCCTATTAAAGTGCAAAAAAATACGTTGGGATATTCGTCCACCACTGGGACCCAAACACGTTTAACAGATAGTTACTGGAAGTCGTGGAAACCAAATGTAACACATTACAGAATACATCAAATGACTATGTCAAGTGTTGCGTCTTTGGGGGGGTGGGACAGCTGATGATGTTAAATAGAGGGAGGTATCAAAAGGGTAAAGAAGTTGCCCAAAATGTGATCTTACACATTTAATATAGGAAAAGATAAATTACAAATTGGAAAAACATATTTGCCACACATACCATCAACTACGGATTAGTGTGGAAATACAAAAAACTATATAAATTAATAAGAAAGCAAAAAAAATGATAGAAAGAGACAGAAGACATAATAACCATCTTGCAGAAGAGTGAATATAAGATATAGATATAGATATATAACCAATAAATGTTTCAGGAAATACCAAGGAAATGCACAATGAGAAGCCTTTGATATCCATTTGACTGGCAGAATGAAGAAAGATGACATTATCAAGTGTTAGAAATTATATGGATACACAGGATTGCCAGGGGGAGAGTAAACTGGTAAAACCTTACTGGAAAAACATTTGGCATTATCTCAAGTTAAGTAGTCCTACGTCATATATCCTACAACCCCCAAATTCCACTTCTAGGTATATACTCAAGAGACACTTGTACATATGTGCACCAGGAAGGATGTACAAAGTATTCATAGTAGTACTATTCTTGGAAGCCAAAATTTGGAAACATTCCAACTGGATAAGTAAATTCTAGAGTACTCCACAATGAAATATTGTGAGGCACTCAAAACTAATGAACTGTAGCTACACACAACAATATGGTTGACTCTTGGCAATACAATATTTTTGGGGAAAAAAATGCTTCCAGGAGACTACAGGCAACATGATTTCTTTCCTAAAAAAAATTAAAAATAACCGACCAAGCTACATAATCTTAGAAATGTACATATATAATAAAATTGTGGGTTTTCTTGTTTTAATAAAACTGTGTTTTAAAGGGGATGACAAGCACAAGATTCAGGAAAGTGACTGGCTCACACTGGGGGAAGCAAGCAATGAACTAGAAAAGCCACACACTTCCGCCAGTATCTAGTTACTGTAGCACATAGGTGCTTTTAGGCCAAGATTAACCCAATTGAAAGCACTGAACATACTATGTGATTATTTAGTGTTCAGGCCCCTCTGATATGTACTTGTGTGTGTATATTCATCTGTGTGTATGTACACATATATTTCATCTACACACTCACCAAGGGAAATAATGTGTTGTTTTTAAATGAGCAATTAAATGTAGTCTGTTATGTTTGTGATGATGATGAAGCAGCAACAGAACAGACATCCTCTGCTGAAAATTTTAATCATCAAAAACAAAGGGGAGGGAGGAGGAAACTAGAGAATACAGTAAGACGGAGAAAGCAATAATGACCCAGCTTGTAGGGTGAAGGGTCACTCAGTTATAGGGTGAGGGTTGCCCTTGGGGGGAAAAAGGAAACCCAAAGAAGGTAAAGGGAGGCTTGAGTAAACAAGAGAGAGGACATCACCCAGTGTGGGGTTCTTCAGTCTCACTATGCCTCAGAAAGCACATGGCAAGCTTAGAAAAAATACAGAAGTCTGGACCCCAACCTCTAAAATTTTCAATCCATTCGGTATGGATATCAGGATGTGTAAGTGACCTCCAGTGTTACTAATGTGTCACCAAAGCTGAGAACCACTAATGTGGGGGAAATGTTAGGTTTGAAATCAGGCTACCCAGGCTTCCCCCAGGTGTTCTAGTCCCATGTTTCCAATTACGTAGAGAAGCTTTGCTCCAATAATTTAAGCTCCCTGAACTTGTATTTCCTCATCTCTCAAGTGGAGGGTGTGAGGGGCAAGGAGAAGGGGCAAGTGGACTCATGACATCTAAAGACCCTCATAGACTGATTTAATGACCTCCCCTTTTATTTATGTTGCTTGCTTCAATCCAGGGAGCAGGAAGCCGTGCACAAGTCATCAATTTCCTGGATAGATGATTGGATATTGTCTAAAGGAGTGATTAATTAAAGAGGCACTATAGTCCAATGGTCAAAAGTAGGTGCTGGAAAACTTCCATTCAAGACAACTCAATGACTTCCATCTTTAAGAACACTGGTGATGGGTAGTAAGGAGGGCACGTATTGCATGGTGCACTGAGTGTTATATGCAACTAATGAATCATCGAACTTTACGACAGAAACCAGGGATGTACTGTATGGTGACTAACATAATATAATAAAAAAAATTAAAATAAAATTTAAAAAAAGAACACTCTCTGCTACAAACAGTTAAAATTTTAAAAGAGAAAACCAATAAAACCATAGCCAAGCTCAAAAACAAGGTAACAATTGCTGTGGACCAGAAAAAGAACAGAAAATCAAGGGACTGAACAAACCCATGGGTCTGCTGCAGCCTGCGTTGGAACTTCTGCCAGCTCATGAACAGAGATTTCCAAGTTAGAAAGAAACCCCACTAGGATCACTGCATGAAGCCAGGGCTGAGCAGAGTTCCCATATAAGCGAATGGAGGCCAGGGGAAAATGGTAGCCTGCTGCCAGGGGCAACAGGCTTGTGAAGATATTAGACAGTGAAATTAGAGGGGGGAAATGTCATAGACTTGTGGCCAGAAAGTGAAGCTAGACAACCACAGATTCTGTGACTGGATGTGAGATACCTCAATGCTTGCATCCACCTGGAAGCAACCACAAAATGTATATGAAAGGGAAGTTTTCTAGAAAAATATAAATGACCAAAGTTGACTCAAGAAGAAATAGAAAGCTTGAACAAACTAATGACTACTGAAGAAGCACAATCAGTTATCGAAATCTCCTTCCCCCAAAAACACCAGATGCAGACAATTTTAAAGGTAACTTAGCAAATCTATAAGGAGCAGATAATTCATATCTTGCACAAAATATTTCAGTAAAAGGAAAAGTAAGTTACCCATCTCATCTACTGATACCAAAATGTACAAGTAATCAAATTATAAACCACTCTTATGAACACAGATATAAAAATCCTAAATACAAGCAAATAATTTTCATAAACTATTACAAAATATTTCAAAAATATTTTTATTGAAGGAATGTAAGGAGGCTCTAATACAAAGGAGATCTATCACATGACTCTCTCAATAGACACATAAAAAGCATTTATACTAGATGTCCTAGCCAAGTAATAATATCAAGATTAAAGAATGAGATATAAGAAATGAAAAGGAAGATTAAAAACTAGCCTTAGGGTCACCTGGGTGGCTCCGTCAGTTGGATAGTTAACTTCATCTCTAGTCACGATCTCAGGGTCCTGGGACTGAGTCCAGCATCAGGCTCCCTGATCAGTGGGGAGCCTGCTTCTTCCTCTGCCCCTCCCCACCCCCATTTGTGTTCTCTCCTTCTGTCAAATAAATAAACAAAATCTTTAAAAAAAAAAAAAAAAGCCTATTTGTGGTAATGCATTTGTATATATATATAGAAAATCTGAAGGCATCTATCAAATATTAGAAAAAATAAGAAAAGTAAGCAATCCTTATGTACAAAAGACAATCTTTAAAGAACTGGTAACATTCCTATACACTAATGTGAATAATAGGAAAAAATATCTCACAATAGCAAGAAAAATAATGAACTTCTTAAGAATAAACCTGAAAAATCTATGTAAGAACTTCAAAGAGAAAATTTTCTAAATGTTACTGAGAATCATAAAAGAAATTAAAACAAATGGAAAGATATACCACTTGCATGCTTGGAAAGACTCAATTGTATAAAGGTTCAATTCCACTCCAAAATTAATGTATTAATTCAGTGCAATTACAATCCAAATTCTGACAGGGCTCTTTACGGAGCTACACAAGCTGATCCTAAAATGCATGAGTAAGAAGCGAAAATTACATAAGGACAAATGGAAGAAGAACATGAAGAGATGTGCCCTGCCCATATCAAGTTCTCTAATGAAGTAATAGTGTGGTGCTGGCACAGCAACAGACAATAGGCAATGAGACAGAACACAGAGCTGAGAGACAGTTTTCATATGGCACAGAAGTAGAACGAGGGTGAAGATGGGACTCATGAGTGAAGAGTCCTGGGGTAAGTCATTCTCCATCTTGGAAGGATGAAAGTACATCTCCACCTCATTGCATTCACAAACACTAATTCCAGATAGATGTGGGAGGAAACGCTCTAAAAACTGAAAATCTTGGTGGTAGTAAAGGAAAATATTTCAAAAATAGGACCCACAAATCACTAACCACAAAAAAAATTCCTAAAAGACTAAAAAGCTCAACCATAATCATTTGATTACATATAAACAAATGAAAATTTCTGCTTGTTAGATATCACCATAAATATAGTTAAAATCCACAGAATATCCAGACTCTATAAAGAGTTTCTACATATAAAGAATTTCTACATATAAATTTTAAAAAGACAAATATCCCACCTTAAAAAATACCATGAAATATAAAGTGAGTATAATAGAATATTAAGAGCTAATAAAATCCAGTGATGGGCACATGAGTGTTTGTTATATTGTTCTCTAAAGTTCTCTGTGTGGTTGAAATCATTCATAATGAATTTAAATAAAAATAAAGGCAGTGCTGGGGCACCTGGGTGGCTCAGTCGGTTGAGTGTCTGCCTTCACAGCCATGATCCCAGGGTCCTGGGGTTGAGCCCCACATTGTCAGACTCCCTGCTCATAGGGCAGCCTGCTTCTCCCTCTCCTTGTGCCTCCCCTCCACTCATGCCCCTCCTCAAATAAATAAAATCTTTTAAAAATATAAAAAAATAAAGGCAGTGCTTTAACATCAGACAGGCCTGCTGTATTCAGGTTTTACTTCCAACAGTTAGCAGCAACCATACATGAGACCACTCAACTTTCTAGTTAAGAATCTGTTTCCTTGGGGTGCCTGGGTGGCACAGCGGTTAAGCGTCTGCCTTTGGCTCAGGGCGTGATCCCAGCGTTATGGGATCAAGCCCCACATCAGGCTCCTCCGCTATGAGCCTGATTCTTCCTCTCCCGTCCCCCCTGCTTGTGTTCCCTCTCTCGCTGGCTGTCTCTATCTCTGTCAAATAAATTAATAAAATCTTTAAAAAAATAAATAAATAAATATTAAAAAGAATCTGTTTCCTTATCTGGAAAACTGGAATACTAATACTACGACCCGATTACTGGATAAATAATAATGGATAAAGGACTTCATATAGGGCTTGACAACAGCTAATACTTAACAAAGCCAGTTTCCTTTGTGTTAATAATAATATAATTAACCCAATCATTTTTTCTCTCCTATACATAATGTTCTTAAATCTACCAAATAAAAACAAAAAGAAGAAAGATAAGTCATATTGAGCCTTTGACCTGACTGATAAAGCACGTACTTTTGAGCAGTGTGGGACATGTATTCATTTGCAAGAAAGCTGGGCAGGTCCAGGCCTGGATAAAACTTAAAAGTATGAAATGTAGTAAGTGCTGGTATCCACACATGCATCAGAGTTCCCTAATTGCTCCAAAGCATCTACCCCTTCTTATCCACTACTTTCCATTTAGGTGTTAACCAATAACAAAGGGTTTGTAAGTATTCCTGTGTTTTAAAACAGGACTTTTAGAAAGAAAATGTCTTTCAGACCCAAAGTACCGGTATTAATAGCAGGTTAGATTCTACCCTAAACTCCTTCAGGTCACAGCAAGTAGGAATTTCTTGTAAGGCAGGACTGGAGTTGCAACTGCAAAAGTCATGTGCCCTGACTTCTGAGCCAGTATTCTTGCATTTGCAAGTGCACGTGTGCACACACACACACACACACACACACGCACACACAGAATTTTCTCACACAACCTCTGCTTCTACAGATAAGTAGAGCCATCTAGAATAGGCCAATCATCATATCCTGTTACCCTGTTACGGTCTGCAGGGTAAAGGTCTTGTCCCTGGAAGTGCACAAGGTCTCCCTTGAGAGGGACAATCATCCCTAGAGTCAATTATCCAGAGGTGGCAGGTTCCCGAAAGGCAGGCCTCAGGCAGGGAAGAGAATCTTGTTTCTCTCAGAGCCTCATTTTATAGGCGCTGTTCTTCAAGGAGTCAAGACGCCTGGGGTGAGCTCCTGGGTAATAGATGCAGAGTGCTGCCCACCCCATTGAGCCGGACTAGAAGTGGGGATGAGAGGAATCCTTTCACTTCTGAAGAGCAAGTCATGGCCTCGCTGCAGATTCTCCAGGGCAGCATTCTCGGCGTCCTCCCTGGGTGGGTTTCTCTCTGGCTTTCTTCCCCGCGCCCAGGTAAAGTATTATTAGAGCATGCCAGCACTGCCCACGCTTGACTTGTTAATGTGCGTTCCTGTGTGAGAATTAATAGTAGGTCCTCCAATAAGAGCTAATTTTTATGTTTTTAAACTCATAAAATAAGAACAGGATTATAAAGAATGTTTACGCGGAATTACATCTCTTCTTGTGATTCATGCCTACAAGCTGTCACCAAACACCTCTTTCTCCAATAGGGAGGTTTTTCCCCTCTCTTACCAACCAGATCAGTTAATAAGCTCTTTCTGTGTGACAAACCATCCCAAAACTTAGTGACTTAAAACAACAATCATTTAGTGCTAACTCGGGATCACGTGGGTGGGCAGTGAGGGCTGGGCTCAGCAGGGCAGTTCTCCTGCCAGCCTCCTCGGGGCTCACTCCTATGGCTGCACAGAGCTCACAAGTGCGATGCGGGCTGCTTGGTCCAGGATGGCTTCATCCACTAGTTGGCAGTTGGTGGTGGCTGTCGGCTAGGGTGGCAGGTGTCACTGGGCCCCATGTCTCCAACAGGCTTGCATCAGTTCCTCGACATTATGTTGGTTAAGGGCTCCCAAGAGCAGCAGGAGAAGACAACTTCAGAGTACAACTGCCTTTCAGATGTCTGTGTCACATCTGGTAATGTTCCACCGACTAAAACAAAAGCACATGGCCAAATCCAGAGTCCATTTAAAAGGGCCCTACCCCAGTGTATAAAGGGAATTATTGTGGCCATGTTTTCAAACAGCCTTAAATAGCCTGGATGTATACCATAAAACAGGAAAGAATTTTCCTTAGACACACAACATACCCACACACATTCACACACTCACAGGCACACATGCACCCTGCACATTCTCATGTTAAATACGTGTACATATACATCACAGCCACACATGTCCCAGACATGGACACAGGCCCATAACAGAGAGTTCCATGGACATACATATAAAGCCAGTCATGTGTATAGGCATAAAAGTCAACTTACAAGGCAAGGTTTTTGCTGTACACACTCTGCTTCATTTTAACTCCCAGCTTTTCCTTGAGAAAATCTGCCATGGCAAATTCTTGAGGAGGAATCTGCTACTACAACCCATCCTTTGATATGAAGGGTTAAGCGATTAAAGATGACCCAGCCTGCCAGCTGCAGGCCCAGCTCTGTGGTCTGATTTCTCAAGATGATACAGCTCACTTCCCAGCGGTGATTGCAAGATTTAAATCTAAGTCAGGAGAGAGAAAAATGCAATTCTTAGTACAATGTTAGTTAGAGCACAGCTAGAGACAGCGTAACCAATGAACAGACAGAGTTTTAGAGAATTGTTTAGCCATCTTACTAGATGGAAAATAAGGAGATGCATTTTCATAGAGCTTCAGAGCTGCAGGGCCTTAGGAGGTCCCCTGATCTGGTTCCCCGAGTATCCAAAATGGATGTACTATGTTCTAGAAAAGATATAACTTTTTAAATAAAGAACTCCTCATTTTCTACTCAAAGCATATGACTCTGTTCTATGTTTTCATATCTCTATGCATACATTATCAACAATTTATAATTAATAAGTGTTTACACTCATAAATTTTTAAGTGACAATATTACTGAAAATACATGTTAAAAATAGGATTACATATATTTTCATTTCTCCCAAGTTTCTTATGCCAGAACAAGGGGGGGATTATTTTTCCCTATAGGGGCAAAATTTCTAGAGAATTTATATCTGAAGAGCCAAACAGGGTTTCAAATATAGCACACTCTTGTAAGCTCTCCATATCTGCCTATAGACTCCCAGCCCGGGACTGATCTGTATATCCAGCCCCCAATTCTACCATGTGAACTTACTTTTAAAGCTTACACTGCTTACTGCTTCCATGATCCAGCCAAGTACAGCCCTGCCCTCTCCCCTGCTCAAGCCTACTGGCTGCTGGATCATACCCAGGGTCTTAAGTCTGTTCAGGCAGCTATAACAAAAATACAGCCTGGGGTACAGGAATACAGACTGGGTGCTTAAACAGCAAACATTCATTTCCCACAGTTCTGGAGACTTGAATTCAAAGATCAAAATGCCAGCAGATTCAAAGTCTGGAGAGGCCCTACCTCCTGGCTCACAGACAGCCTCACTGAGACATCTTCTAATTCACATGGCCGAAAGGGCAAGGAATCTCTCTGGGGTCTCTTCTATAAGGTCATTAGTCTCATTCATGAAGACTCCACCCTCATGACCTACACCCGCCCCCGGAAGGCCCCACCTCCTACCACCATCACAATGGGAGTAAGGATTTCAGTATATACATTGGGGGGGGGGGGACGACAAAAAATTCAGTCCATAACACCCATACGGGGAAACGCAGTGGAGAAACTTGCAGGAGCTTGCAATGGGTGGAAAGTGGCTGCTTCAGGTTCAGAAAGCTGGTTATGATTAACTAAGACAATAGTTTTGAGGTACACACACTACCTGTATCTTGTCAACATACGAATACCCACAGAGACCCGCCAATGCTGACCACCTCAGGCCTGCAAACACAAGCGCGTAGAAGCCCAGGCAGGTGGGCAGTGGGGTGTACCTGCAGAGTGCACGATGCCCTGTCTGCTCAGCCCTAGGAATAAGGGTCCAGTGTGCCCAGACCTTCTGAAGTCTCTTTCTAAATCTTGTCAACTAATTAAAATTATAAGTCTGTCTGCAGGCCAGAGTACTTAATTAAGCAAGCAAGCAAAAACAATCAAGTTTCCAAAGTTCATAATCTGATCTTAAGAATCCCAGTAAAACAGGAAAGAGCAGGACTGCGCCTCAAATTCCATTATCCAAAGACATCCTTGATCTGATTCCAAACGGACTGGATTCCAAACGCAAGCCCCTTTGCAGGGTCTACTTCTTGCCCTCCAGGTCGGAGAACAGCCTTTCTTTCCGCAGCTGCGGAAAGCAGCTCTACCTATGCACAGCGCGCTGCTTAAGGACAAACACGGACTTCCCAAATTACACCTTGCCCGAGTGTAGACTTCCGGATCCTCTGGGGCACCTCCCTCTAAGTTCTGCCTTATTCATAACTGGTTTTAAAAGTGATGGACCAAAAGCCACCAACCTCTTCACTGATGTATCTTAACCATCCCCAGATTCCTCTTCAGCCAGAAGACGCCGCGATGCGACTTCCCCAGCACACACGCTCGCGCATTCACGCACGCACGCACACGCACGCACTCACATGCGCAGGCACACGCACGCAAGCTCCGGCGCACGGGCGCGCTGGCACGCGCGCACTCTGGGAGGGGTCCTGCTAGGATATACTGGGACGGTTCTGCTTGTAACAATGTCTTAACCATACGACTACCCCATTATTTTTTTTTTTTCAGAAGCCTTAAAGATGGGGGTTTCTGGGGCGTTCAGTTAAGCATCTGCCTTCAGCTCAGGTCATGATCCCAGGGTCCTGGGGTCGAGCCCCTGGTCTGGCTGCTTCTTCCTCTCTCTCTCTCTCTCTCTCTCTCTGCCTGCCACTCTTCCTGCTTGTGCTCTCTCACTCTCTGTCAAATAAATCTTTAAAAAATAAAAAAATAAAAACAAATACAACCCACTCATCACACAATCGCTGAAAACAGGAATAGTAACGCTGGTGATAAGTGAAGTTTAAATTTGATGAGGCAGCACTGACTCACTCATAGTAGGGTGAGGAGGGGAACTATCCTCACTCGAGCACCGCCCTTGTATCCGGAAGCGGGTCTCCCTTCACATTGCCTCAAGTCACCGGCCTGCAACCCTATGTGCCAGTGAGAGGTTGGTAATGCCCATTTGACAGGAGAAAACAGGTCCAGAGAGAAGACATTACAAAGGATTTGTGCTAGAGGCAAAGGGAAACAGGCTCTTCTCCCACATCTGGAATGGCACTCCCGGCCTCCTTGCGTGTCCAAACCACCCCCCAGCACTGCTCTGGAGGAAGTTGTATCCCAAGCTTCAAAAGGCAGGGTTCCGTCTCTTCTCCCGTCTTCTGCTTCTCCCGTCACCCCCCCCCCCCTGCCCCGAACCTAGCACAGAGCAGACTGCACAGTGGGAGATCCAGGATAGAGGTTGTGGTCAGACATACAAAAAAGCCTCTCGAGTTCTGCCAAATACAATTTCAGCGTCAGGGCAGCGGAGGAAGTCTGTCAGGAAGGGGAGAGTGGGGATCTGCCTAGAGGGTTGAACACACCCCTGCCTGGAGGTCTGAATGTAGCAAATGTCTGTCCAGCTCCCCTTGAGCTCAAAGACTGGGATTTCATATTCGATTCTCTGCATTTAAGTGCTTATTTTGAATGGGACCAAAAAAAATTAACAAACAACAACACAACAACAACAACAAAATCAATGCACTGTTAAGCCATCCTAGCTGACTACCATTCCTGCAGCCAGTCCTCCGCGGCTGTCTCTAAGAGGACAAGAAATACAAAGCTCCCACCATTTGGAAGCTGATAGTGCAGTTTGGGAAATCAGTATGTTCCTAGGCATGAATTAACAGTGAGGTTCCCATCTGAGTTCTCAGACCCTAAATGTTCTTGGGGCATCCAGTTCAGATCTCTGAAAAGATGTGAGGGCACAAAAAGCCAGGAGGGCTTTGACAGGAGGTTTGAGTCGGCTGTGATGGGGTGCATGATGAGGTGAAGGGGGCCATCACAGGCAGATGCAAGAGCCACAGGCTGGAAGGAGTGCAGTTGGAAATGAGACATCAGACACTGCCTGACCAGAAAAAAAGGGTTTGAATTAGGAGAGAGAGAGAAATGATACTAGAGGGTCAGCAGTTCACATTCCATGGCCCTTGGACACCATGAGGAAAAAGCTGAACTGTTGATTCACTTGGCAGGGAAAACAACATCCGAGATTCCCATCTTAGTCCTTTGGCATTTAGCCGAAATGGAAAGGAATATATGCAAGATAAGGAATCAAACAAGCAAACAAAACAAAGAATTACCCCTAGACCCAGATGGTACCAAGGCCTAGTGTTGGACCCAAGGCACTTGCAAACGATCCCAGGACAGGGCCAGTCTGTCCCACAGTCACTGGGGTGGTTCTGGAAGCCAGCAGGGTGTGGATGCCAACACGTGCTTCCCCCCACACTCTCTGCGAGCACTTCTCAGATGGCCTTGCTGGGGCCACCTCCCACCATCACCCTGCAGTTCTGGAAGCACCTATTAGGAGGATCTGGACGCTCAGAGCCCCTCAGGTAGCTGTGGAGACAGGCTGCCCAGGTTCATGCGGGACAGCTGTTTATAGCCCATCTGCTAAACCTCTGCCAAGGGCAGGAGATGGGGCTGTAGGTGATGTCCTGGGCTGATGATGTCAGAAACTGATGCTAAATACCCCTCTCCGGAGTAAAAAAGGGATAAAAGAAAAGTAAGACATTGAATAGAAATCTGGTAAAAGAAGTTACTCATTTTTCACTTTAGTTTCATAACAGGAAATATAATACATAGCTTGATATTAAAGACTCATTGTAGGAGAAAGTGGTAATGCTCCCCGAGTTATTTGAGGAGCACCTGGATCACACATTAAAAACGTCCCCAGTTTACCTGCTCTAGTGCCTTTATTCCGTTTTTCCATTATTAGACCTTTACTGACACACAAATGCCCCATTAGAAACTCCACAATCTTCTTTTTAGGAGTAGCGTAGTTTCTTCTATTTTTTATTGAAATGAATTTGACGTATAACATTGTATAAATTCAAGATGTACAACACCTTGATTTGATACATTTATATACTATAATATGATTGCCATTAAGCAATAGTTAGCACCTCTAGCACATCACATAACTATTTCTTTTTTGTGGTAGGAATAATTAGTATCTAGTCTCTTGGCAAATTTGATTATTATAATACAATATTATTGTTTATCCTCATCATACTGTGCATTAGATCTCTGGGACTTATTTATCTGCTAGTTGCAAATTTACACCCTTAAATATCTCTCCTACTCTCCCGCTCCCTACTCCCTGGCAACCACAACTTTACTCTCTGTGTTTTACTGTTCTGGCTTTTTTAGATTCCACATGTAAGTGATATTCTATAGTATTTGTCTCTCTGACTTTTCTTACTTAGCATAATGTCCTCAAGGTCTATCCACATTGTCAAAAATGGCAGGATTTCCTTCTTTTCGTGGCTGAATAATATTCCACTGTATATAGCGTACCACACTTTCTTTATCCATTTATCTGTTGATGGGCACTTAGGTTGGTTCCATATCTTGGCTATTGTGAATAAAGCTGCAATAAACATGGGAGTGCAGACATCTCTCCAAAATTCTGTTTTTATTGTCTTTGGGTATATACCTAGATGTGCGACTGCTGGATCATCTGGTAGTTTCTATTTCTAATTTTTTGAGGAACTTCCATATTGTTTTCCATAGTGCCTGGATCAATCTACATTCTCAACCAACAGTGTACAAGGGTTCACATTTTTCCACACCCTCACTAATACTTGTTATCTCCTATCTTCTTGGTGAGAAATTCTACAGTCTGGTTCTACTGAGCTACCTGAGGTTTCCCCAACATACCACACTCCCCAGATCACCAATCCTCCTTCTGGCCAGAATACCTCCCTACCTTGTCTGCCAAGTGGACTCCTGCATCTTGACTCAGCTCGAACATAGCCTGGGCTGTTCCCACAGCACAGCATCCACCCCTCTTTATCACCAGCTTCATTGTTCTATGATTTTCGATGTAGATGTCTGTGCCTCTCTCCCCCGTACAAAGTATCTGAGAGTCGAGATCAAGTCTCATTTTGTATTCCAGGTCTTTACAGGATATACCTAATGAATGAGTCCTAAATGGAACCGCTAGCACCTTTACCACCTGGTTTGTCAAAAAAGGTAGGATTTGGGTGCCTGAGTGTCTCAGACGATTGAGCGTCTGCCTTCGGTTCCGGTCATGATCCCAGGGTCCTGGAATCGAGTCCCACATCAGGCTCCCTGCTCCACGGGGAGTCTGCTTCTCCCTCTGCCCCTCCTCCCACTCATTCTCTCAATCTCCCTCTCCCCCCTATCTCCAATAATAAATAAATAAAATCTTTAAAAAAAAATAAAAGGCAGGATTTAATGCAAAAGAATATCAGGAACCAGACAGAAAATCATGCCCTGGGGAAACGTATGTGTTTCTTTATCTTATCAATGAGGTTGGTGGCCAGATAGAAGATAAACTGGCAAGGGCTTAGGAAAGGTAGAATACTCACATGGAGACACCCTCCCAACCTGGCAAGTGATGCCCAAAAGAGTAATAATAGTTACAATGAGGTAGAGTCTTCTGATATTGACTGTCCATTTGAGGGCTTTCTGTGGCCCAGTGCTACACTAAAGCTTGGACACATCTGATCCCACTTAATCCATACAACAAAACTGAGAGGTAGGGTATGCTCATCCTGACTCTGCAGAGAAGGATCCTGAGACTCAGAGCTGACAAGTGACTTGCTGACAGTCACGCAGCTGGCCACTGGAAGAGTCAGGATTCAGACCCGCTCATCTACCTACCCCGAAGCTCTTACTCTCAACTGTGCTGTCAAATAAGAAATCAGGCTGAATCTGCAGGTCCCATTTGGTTGGAAAACTTGTTTATATACATCCACTCTATCTTCCTCAAATCCTTTTGGACCATAGGAAGGCATTAAATAACTAATTATAAATCAAAAGGAGTCTTAATAAATTAACATCCACACACACGTGCCTAAAGTCAACTCTCCCCTTAAGCGAGAGCCTGTCTGTGGGGTGAGAAGTGCATGTGTCAGACTCCTGAAAGAGGTGATGCTAAGGGACAGGAGGAAGGGTAACAGGAGAGGAAGAGGAGAGGATAGGCTGTGAGGGTGAGCTGCCCACGAAGGCAGCTCCCAGTCCTGCAGATTTGTCTTCACAAAGCTCCTATGCCACGGCCACTGCTTGGTTCATGACACTGCTAATCCCCATCCAGTCACCTGCAACCACCTGGTAAGGACCCCCTGCTCTCAGCCTCTTCCACTAACACCGCCCTATCACCAATACAGCCTAACTTCACTGAAGCCCACCCCAGACCTGCTCCAACACATTCAGGGACTCCCATTGCCTTCTGACTGAAGTCTAAAATCCTCACCTCAACCTGAGGACTTCCATACACAGCCTCCAACCAACCAACCAGAGCCATCCCAGTTACTGGCTCAGACAACCCAGGCTTCAGCTTCAGGCCCAGAACATGACTCACTGCATCCCCAAATGAGCCTTGCTCTCCTTGTTCTACTGTTCCTCACTCCTTCCCTCCTCCTAGAGCACCACTGTCTTCTCTCAGGCTCCCAACACACACTTGTGGAGCACCTACTAGAAATTAGGCACAGTCCTGGCTTGTAAGAATAGATTTCTCTTTCAAAACTTGGTGTAAATGCGGACTTCAGTGTGAGGTGTTCATCATTCTCCTGATGAGAAGTAACCTCATCCCTCTCTATGTGCTCAAATATTTACAAC